>NC_056746.1:523215208-523440208 GCF_019279795.1 Protopterus annectens
CTCGCCTGTTTCAAATTTCCCCCTTTATAGTTTGTTGAGCTTCTGTCTGTCTCAGTCATTGCACGCTGACTCCACAGACACCACAGGTCACCTTACAGCCTCTCTAGGTTCCTTTGTACCTCTCCTAACAACACACATCCACACTCAGTCAGTTCCCCCTCACTCTTCTTACTTTATTGCTCAGCGAAGTGCTTTGCACTTTATAATAACTAGCCATATTCCTAACATCGCTTATTGTCTCTTTTGTTCAGCAGACTTGGTCTGCCTGTATCATTGCAGCTTGGGTCCCACCCCCAGCAAATGCAACATTGCCAAATAAAACCACTGCTATGGTCCCATTTCTCCCTACAGTTATTACAAGCCAAGAGTAACACTTTTGAATAAGGATACCTACCAAACAACTCTGCATAGGTGACTGGATGTTTACAGTTCTTGTTATTAGCAGATTTGGTCCTTAATAGTTATGTTTTAAACATTGTGAGTAGTTATTTACATTTCTTTTTATAGCAAATTTGTTACTTTTACTAGTTATTTTTTAAACATTGTTTTGGCTGGTGTGCACACCTGCAAGGACCCCCCCCACTCCACCCCACCCCACACCACCCCAGGCAACTATAGCTTTGTCTCTCACCACTAGGTGGCACAACTAACAATATACTTGCTATAGCTTGTCCCAAATAAATCTCCCTCCCCATTGAAAACTTGTAAAGTAAGGCTAGTACCATTTACTTGGTGTATTTTATCCCCAGATAGATTTGCCTTCCTTTGTTTTATTTACACACCAAGGCCATAAAAGTAGTATTTCTGCAACTATCTGCTTACACTCCTACCTTTCTGTCTCTACCTCTTCCTTGCTTTCACTTACCTTACAGCTCCAAGGCTTCCACTTGTCATACTGATTGTTTTTCTTTGCACTCTTCTGTGAGGGGGACCAGCCCACTCCCTTCTCCCTTGCTATGCTTGAGCACATTCCATCTTCTACCCTACCCCCATTCCCACCCACCCCTACATCACCCAGACTTATACCAACACTGACCACTCCTCTAGCTTCCTCCAATCAAGAATCTCCCTCCATCTGCCAATCACAGCTCAGTTAAACAACACACTATTTTTACACTCCTCCCTTTCCTCACACAACTTAATTGCAACTGTCCTTAATCACTCTACTCCCATCACACTACACCCATCACACTACACCAACACCCCGCTGTCCCTACATCTTCATCACACCATCCAGATAACCTAACATTTAAAAAGAATACACACCATGCTCTTTCTCCTGCCCACACTCCATACCATACTGCACTCTCAGCATACAGTCTAACATCCTACACTCACTTACAGATACAATATGTCCATAGCCCCACACTATATTATACGAATACCATCCACTCCTCACTTTCCTACCTTGCCATCTCCTCCCAACTCTACAATCACAAACCTATTGCATACTTCCACTTCAGATGTGTAGTTGTCAGCAATACCACTAACCACTTCAGTAAACACCTTCACATACTCACCAAATTGTCAGACAAACATGCATGTATATTATCACGGATTTTCCATAGTGGTGATATGCCCCCCCAATCCTGGGCCACATACTGCACAACATACCATCATGGCTACCATTCTACCCCTTCCTCACATTAAAACTACAGACCTTCTCATTCTTAACATGAATCTTAAAAGCCTAGTTAACAAAATCACAGGCTTTCATGCAGTCATTGCACAATACTCACCAGACATTTTTATAGCAACAGAAACTTGGCTAAAACCCTATATGAGAGACCCAGACATACTCCCACAAGGTTATAATGTACACATGTTGGACAGGATCAGGAAGAAGGGTGGCGGGGTTGCATTCTTCTATAAAGATAACCTAAGCATAGACTACCTACCCATCAAATACCCTTATGATAACAACTTTGAAGTCCTAGTAACGGCTCAGAATCAACCCAAAGGAAAATATTACCATAATAGCCACTTACATACCTCCCAACAATACTTCCACTGCCATTGAGGAACTCATAGCTTGGACAGCCTCAACCTACACCCATGAAACCATTATCACAGGCAACTTCAACTTAGACTAGAACACTTGCACTGGTGATAACCCATCCACCTTCATAAATCTACATGGTTTCTCCGAAACAATCCAGTTTCCCACTTGAATAGATAAACATAGCAAAAAGGAATCTATCTTAGACTGGTCACTTATTAATAGTACCCACTCACAACTATCTCTCCGGATGCCTTCCAAACAATTTAAGTGACCATAGACCTACCTAGTTAATCCGTCATCAGCTCAACCCACCCAGAACCATAGTTTACAAAGTCATATGAAATACCAAAAACTTCTCCAATGAAGCATTCTTAGACATGCTCAATAAATGCAACTGGACACCACTCTATCATCTCCAACTTGACTAGGCCGTAACATACTTCAATGACACATTTCTATCTATTCTAAATAGCTTAGCACCAACTCATACATATTAAAATAAGAGATTGCCATGGATATCAAAAGAAATTATTAGACTTCAAAAACTAAGGGACAAAACCTGGTTTCAGTACCAGAAAACAAAAGACAGTAAAACTCTGGTAGCATACCAGCAGGTCTGCAATAAAAAAAAAAAAAAAAAAAAAAAAAAAAACTAGACAAAAAACATATTATACATTTATGCAAAACAAATATGAAAAGAGTTCCAAAAGGTTCTGGCAAGCAATTAACTTGTTCCTCCACCCAGGTAAAGCTACAACCCCAGTACCAGAAACCAGTAACCAAAGCATGAGTATTGCCTCACAAATCAACACCTACTTTATAAACACTATCCTCTCCTTAGGTACAGGGAACAATTCCACCATACCATCTCTTCCACCTAATGTGGAAACTAGCAACAACTCTTTTGACCTCAAACCTGTCCCAATTAACACCATAAGAACAATGCTGAAAAACTGAAACCTTCTTCCTTAGCAGGTGACCAACTCCCCAGTGAGTACCTCAAACTTTCAGCTGATACCATAGCTCTGCCTATCTCCATTCTGATAAATAGGTCTATTGCAGAACAATATGTCTCAAAATTATGGAAAATTTCCTATATCATCCCTCTACATAAAGAAGGAACATCAACCGAATTAAACAATTACAGACTCATAGCCATCCTTTCCCACTATGTCAAACTTCTGGAAAAAATGTATCCACACTCAATTGCTACAATATCTGTTATCTCACAACCTTATCTCTTCCTCCCAACATGGTTTCAGACCAAAACACAGCACCACCGCAGCTCTAATTAATTTCTTTAACACCATCAACCAACTGAGAAATTCGAACCAGCAAGTATCATCAGTCTTCCTAGACATGTCAAAAGCATTCAACACTGTCTTCCATCAGAAACTCCTTAGTACTCTTGCCTCACTAAACCTATCAAAGACTTCTCTCTCCTGGTTCCTAAGCTATCTTTCTGACAGACAACAAGCAGTGCGATGGAAATCCGAACTAAAACCCCTTCTGCCTGTCTCGGTTGGAGCCCCTCAAGGGTCCATACTAGGACCCCTTCTTTTTGCCATCTCTTCCAATGATCTAGCCTCACCCACAAAACATGCTAAGGTAGTTCAGTGTGTGGACGATTCAACTTTAATCTGCTTAGCAGATACCTTACCAGACATCCAAAAAGTAGCCCAACAAGCTTTTAATGATATAAAACATATCTAAGTAAATCACAACTAATCCTCAACCCCAAAAAGACAGAGTCAGTGCTATTTATCAGTAGCAATCACTCACTGACCACATCTCCTTTCACCAGTCTCTCAGCAAACAACACAGTCATCCAACCAGTTGAGCATACAAAACTCCTTGGTGTGACAATCGACAGCAAACTCAGATTTGACCAACACACAGCCATCACAATTAAGAAAGTTCACATAAAACGCGGCTCACTGTACAGAAGCAAGCCATCCCTCACTGACAATAGCAGACTAGCCATATTCAGAACCTTCCTCCTCTCTATGCTCCTATATGATTTCCCCCTCTTTACCAACTTAAAAAAATCAGACTTAACCAAATTGGAAACTTGTTACAACAAAATAGCCCACTTTGCAATCCACCATTTTATTACTCTACATAAATTAAATTGGCTTGAGCTACTTAACTTTCTCCATCTCTACCAACATAAATTCACACACAATATCATCTTCCATCCTGACAGTTGCCCATCCCTCAAGGAACTTATTGTTCCCTAATCATGCCCATGAAGTCTAAGATCTGCAGACAGAAACTTTCTCACAGTAAACAAAGCTAACAACACTCACAGTAAAGCCCTATTCTCAAATCAAATAGCCAAATAATGGAACTCTCTACCCCACACCCTCCAAAACACACCTGAATCTACCAGTTTCAAATAACTACTATTTGAACATCTATCCAAGAACTAGCATTGCTCCTGCGCCAAACCTGACTGACATGATATCTGTAACTCTCTAAACACATTGTTCACTTCCTACCTCATTTTCTTCCTCTCCTCAGTGTTTATTACTACTCAAAAATTTTATATATATATATATATATATATATATATATATATATATATATATATATCCAAACCCAGAAGGTAGTGAAGGTAAATCGGTGCTCCAATAAAAATATCAAATATAACAGGAACCAAAGGAGCCTCCAAACCACGGCAAGTAAAATCATATAACTTTAATGCAAGAACAAGTGAGCACTTTCACAGCAAAGCCGCTTCATCAGACAATACAAACAGGAAATGCATCATCATTTTTTAAATATCTACATAGCCAATGACAGAAGACATCCAATTAAGAACAACTTCTTAAAGTCAAAGCATCTAAGTCAACTACACAGTAAACTTAAACCTTCATATATGCCATAAAACTTACATGACAACAATAAAAATTAGTTATAGAAATTCATTATAAAAATCATAATAGAAATATATAAAATTATGTACAAAAATATATATAAAAGATATAGAAAATAATATCTTATCTGGGTAAGGGTCTATCTAACAACTTAGGGTGGATGGACAATTTCTCATTCAAACCCCTGCCATGATTGGAGGGTATCAATAATAGTACTGACTTCCTGAAGTTTACAGCTTGCAGTTCTACTAAAACCATTGAATTCCTAGATGTCAGAATAGATAGCTTGCTCTCGGGAGAGTTTGAAACTAGTATACATAAGAAAGAATGCCATAGGAACACTTATGTCGAAAGGAGCAGCATGCACCCACGACACATCTTTGGAAATGTGGTGAGAGGGCAAGCTTTAAGAGCATCAAGATTAACGGTTAATAACAACAAACTTAGGGATGAGTTGGAGAATTTAGAACATAATTTTTTGAAGAGAGGATATCTGAAGGATGAGGCGAAAACAGCACTAACATATACCCATGAAATGAGAGAAGATATAGGTAAACCGTACTTCTCTAACAATGATAGAAGAGTCAGTGGTAAATCTATGGGTTACAATTTCATGAAAGTTCCAGTTATATACTCCATTAATGTTAAACTTGTACAGGATATATATATAAGAAGAACTGGAATGTCTTGTGTGCAGATGAAAATGTCAGGGAGCTAGTGGGTGACACTCCACGTTATGTCTTCAAAAACAAGAAATCATTGAAGAGACTTCTATGTGGCCCAAGACAAGATAGACAATATAATAATCAGGTCAGGGGTAAAGAACTTGGCACTTTTCCATGCCATAAATGTTATTATTGTCGACACCTTGACCACAAAGGTAGGTTTTACCATCCAGATATGGGAAGGAAGTTTACATTTGAATTAACAACTAATTGTAATACTACACATTTAGTTTATCTGAGTTACTGTGAGAAATGTACTGCTTTCTATGTTGGTATGACCACAAGCAGATTACAGGATCGAATTAGGGACCACCTGTATGACATTTCTAGGAGGGTAACAACAAATGCACTATCCAAACATACTATGGAGGTGGGTGATGAACACACTTTTAATTTTATGGTAATTGAGGTTGTTACACCAGGGATACGTGGAGGAGCGATTTAAGAATAGAGTTGAGGGAAGGGAATTGGAATGGATCATAAGACTACATGCCAATCATGGCAGGGGTTTGAATGAGAAATTGTCCATCCACCCTAAGTTGTTAGATAGACTCTTACCCAGATAAGACATTATTTTCTATATCTTTTATATAAATTTTTATACATAATTTTATATATTTTTATTATGATTTTTATAATGAATTTCTGTAATAATTTTTATTGTTGTCAAGAAAGTTTTATGGCGTATATGAAGGTTTGCGTTTACTGTGTAGTTGACTTAGATGCCTTGACTTTAAGACGTTGTTCTTAATTGGATGTCTTCTGTCATTGGCTATGCAGATATTTAAAAATGAGATTCATTTCCTGTTTGTATTGTCTGATGAAGCGGCTTTGCTGAGAAAGTGCTCACTTGTTCTTGCATTAAAGTTATATGATTTTACTTGCCGTGGTTTGGTGGCTCCTTTGGTTCCTGTTATATACATATACATATATAAAGGAAATCTCATTTGTTCATAACTATTATTTAATCTGTACACAGTACTAATTTTATTTTTCTCACAGTGATCTTCACTGAAATGCTTGTGTGTTTTTCTTTTTGAACCTGTATCTATTAGAAAATTGTATTGAATACTACTTTGTATAGACTAGCTAGATGATGTGTATTCTCCATCTTACTGTACTGTACTGCATGTATACTACTGTACTATGTAATTATTGTATTTTGTTTATATTTCTGTGGAGCTTTTCCTGTTAGGCCTCCGCTGAAAATATGCTTCTGGCCCAGACGGACTTTCCTGGTAACAAATGTAAATAAATAAATAAATGTATGTATGTGTGTATGTGTATTATATATATCTATATATATATATATATATATATATATATATATATATATATATATATATATATAAAATTATTGAGTCGATGGTAAAGTGGAAGGATTAAGAGGGTCTATATGACTTACAGCTGCAGTTTTCTTTTGGAATGTAATACACGAGGAGATTGTGTAACTGTGTTTAGAGGTAAAGGTAGGAGTGACTACCCCTTGTGGTGATTATCAGGAGAAGGAACATTTTTTTATTATGCACTTTTCTAGCTTAAGTGGAGTAAGCAGTAGTGTATAGAAAAGATGCGTTTGAAAGAATGAGGATGTTCGTGTCTACAACCCACAGCACATTTATTTGCATCAAATCAAGTTTAGTTGTTTTATTATTATTTTTAACATTTGTTAAGCGAGTAAGTACACACTGGTCAAGGACCCTTTTTAAGCGCAACCAGAGCTAAATGGCAAGAAAAGTATGCCAGAGTAGCTACAGTGCACTAGTTCTAATAATACACATCAGAAAGAGATAGACTTTCAACAAGTAGTTTATAACAATGCAAATAACATATTCAAATATATATGTATAGGTAACCTTATCACCTCATAGCGCAGATAATAGAATACATTTAAGAAAATGTTCTCAGTCTCATGCTGTGGTATTTTATACATGCATAGTACATATTTCCATAACAGTATGTGTTTATGTATTTTTTGTATGATTTCACTGTATTTTATGTAAATCTTGGCTTGCATTTTTTCTTTGTTCTTTTCTCATTGCAATCGGAATGGATGCTGTTAATTTTAACCTAATTGCATTGAATCTTGTTATGTACTTACATTTGTGATTTTCTAATTCTGTAACTGATATTATTGGTTAATAAAATCCTATTGTATTTTTTTCTCTTTGAGCTCAGGTCATGGCTGAAAAGGGTCAGTAGATCAGCCCTCTTACCCAGTGAACAAATAGTAATGCATAAATAAATAAACAAACAAACACAAGGAATGAATCATTAGAGATGTAGACAGAAAAGTAATACATAGGAGTCATACACGATGTGTATATGTTGTAATAGGGCTCTTCAGCAGTTAAATAGATTAGTAAGATAAGTTAAAGTCATGTTTGTCAAAGATCAACGACAGCAAAGTGCAACAACTAGAGATTAGTTAGGAAAGCTAATAGTGGTAAACTATATACATATATAAATAAAGTTGGGACTGAAACAGAATTTCTCAAATTAATTGCTTGGGATGTATTGTTGTGTAAAATTGAAGATATTCAGTTATATAATGTTAGCAAGGTGTGTCAGTCTTCTTGAAAGTGTTTTTTAAGGAGTTTATGGAATTTGATTAGCTTATTGGAATTTCTTATGTTTTGAAGGAATTTATTCCAGTTTACTGGGATGGTTTTGTCAAGTTTTTTTTCTCATGGCACTGTCATGTACAGGCTTCTGTTAAGCAATTTCACCTTTGTTTCTTAGGGAATACAAGCTATTTATAAATTGCATTTTTTTAAGGAGGAATTGGAGTTGGTTTACATGAGTTTAAATTTAAGGGTGTTAAGGTAGAAAGATTGTCATGCCGTTACATGTAACTATTAGCCAATTAGATATGTGGATATCTATGTAATGGCAATCACTGTAAGGGTGAATGTGTGTGTGTGTGTGTGTGTGTGTGTGTGTGTGTGTGTGTGTGTGTGTGTGTGTGTGTAAGTAATATATTAGTATGTTGTTTTCTACCTTTTTTGTACGATTCCTCTCTCTCTCTCTCTCTCTCTATATATATATATATATATATATATATATATATATATTCCTAGGGGAGTGTAATGAGATAACTGGAAGAGCAAATCTAGTCTAGGGAGGAGGACATTTATGGCTATAGCTTGCCTGTCTTCCTTGAAAAGAAGATTAGAAATGTATATATTACTTTAAGCTGGCTTTAATACTTTCTGATTCTGATTTTCAATGTGAGGTAGGAAAAAGAATGTTTGGTCTAGTAATATGCCCAGATATTTTTCCTGGGTAACTGTGGGAATTGGTTGTCATAATAGGTCAGGTACAGGTAACTGCTAGGCTTGTGAGAGCCATTTTGATGTTCCTAGTAGTGTGACTTGATTTTTTTTTTAATGTTTATGCAAAACATATTTGACAACAGACATTTTTTATGATTAGAAAGGTAGTTTTGGTGTAGGTCATTTTAATTCCTGTGAAGAGGAGTTCTGCTTGTTAATAACTATATAATTTGCATGTAGAATGTCATTAAGTTCAGGTTGAAAACCATTAAGTTCAGATAGGTGTGAAGGGAGATTATTGATAAATTGAAAGAATATGAGGGGTTCAAAGACTGAACCCAGTGGAACCTCTTTATGACATGTGACAATATTGACTTTTAGTGGGTCTGAAGTAACAGACAGGGTTCATTGTTTAGATAATTAGCAAACTGTAGATATACTTCAGAAAAACCTGCATTTCTGTAATTTAGTAATAAGGATATTGTGGTCAACAAATTCTGTACAAATATCTCTGATAAGTTTGTCATTTCCATACTGGTTGTAAGACAAATGCAGGATATGTAAAAAAGGGAATAATCTAAGTATGGCATGGACAGATTATAAAAAGCATTTGACAAGATCCCACATTCATGGATAAAGGCAGTGGTGGCTGGTGACTTCAAATCAAAGGGGGGGCTGCGGGAGATGGCTGAATGGGTGGGGTCAATGGGAAGGGGTGTGACCAACCAGAGAAGGGAGGGGCTATGCTCAAAACTACAAAAACTAACTTTAATTAAATACGCTGCCCTGGGTGCCAAATCCTCATTATGAGAGTCCAATCAAGACAAAATGAAGTGTAGAAGAAAAAAAAAATATTTCAATGCATTGGCTGCGTGACAGCTTACTTAATATCTAGATGGAAACAAAAAGGTTGTGAGGCATGAAAAAATAAATTACTTTTTAAATACATTACTGGAATGCCAGTCAAAATTAAGTATAAGAAAAACAAGCAGCACTCAACCCAAACCACTTCTTTTTGCACTGCACTTCTAATTATAATTTATATTCAGCTTTATTAAAGTACCAAGTAACATGCTGAAAGTAGCAATCTCTGTGATACCCCCACTTGTAAAGATGTTTCTTATCCAAAAAGACCTGCTGCTTGACAACAACTATCTACTTGTTTCATGGGGAAAACATGATCAAAGTAAAAAATGAAAAGCAAACAAGAAACAAGCTCAAGATACATTGCTTAAAGGATTTCTGCCCAAGTTATGGACGACACATGATAGATTGGCATTCTGTTTAGTTTACAGGTAAAGCCTGCAAAGATGACTGCAAGTCTCCAACAAATGTAGTGAGCTTCTTAAAATAATGTAATCCTGTCTTTTATTACAAATGCTGTCATATGCATTTCAATACCCAAGGCTTATACATTATGTAGTTATGTAAGTATTCTCTGCATGGCAACAACAGAAAGGCTTTCAATGTTGGCAATTCTTTAACAGTATGCTTATTAAAGCTTACTTGCATCTTACAATCTCAGACAAGTTTACCTGATGGTCATTAAAGCATTGCTACTTAAACACAGAGCAACAGGCACATCTGGAGTAGGGACTTCATTTGTCAGCAACCTTTAGGGTCTTGGATCCGAGCCGGCAACCTATTATACAGCTATGGATCCGAGCTCCTAGCTCCTCCCCTCACCCATAATCCCCTGTCAACCCCAAATGACCCCAGATCTAGTTTGCCGCTCTTAGATGAGACAGCTGGATTTTGAGCTCCTGGCGATTTATCAGATAAGTGCTTCAAAACTGTAAAATTAGAGTTATTTTCTGCATTATTTAAACAGTGTGTGTGTGTTTTAGGTTTCCCTTTCGTTAATTTCTTTAAATTTTAGTGCAAATCCTCCCCTTGCTGGTCGTAGTGTGCGTGTGTGTTGTGTTTGGGGCCCAGTGTGCTTGCGTAGATTATTTAGTTTTTTTTGGGTTATCATGTCAGAGGCCCCAAAACCCATTTTTTCCAAGTGCACCGAGTGTGGCCATAAGCTTTCCCCGGCAGATGGCCACACTCAGTGTGTTCGGTGCCTTGGGGTTGAACACCTGTCCTCGGGGTGTGCCATCTGTGCAGCGTTCAACCCCAGGGCACTTAAAGATCGGAGGTCGAAGCTGATCCTGGCAGGACTTCTGCCCCCGGATTTGGCTTCGGCCTCCGCTTCTCCCATGGCACCTCCTCAGCCCTTGGTGGTGGCCACTCCTGCCCCCCTTCCCCCAGCCAGGATTCAAACTCCCACTAAGGCGCCGGAGGACAGGGAGGCCAGGAGGGAGAAAAGGAGGGAGAAGCACCACAAGCGGCGGGCCAAGGCCTCCGCTTTGGCCCCCCCAGCTAAGCGGGATTCTCTCTCCATGGCTTCCAGGTCTCCTCCTCCTTGGATCCGATCACCTTGCTTCTCCCCGGGACCTGAGGAGGAGGAGACCCGATCTCCATCGAGGTCATCGAGGCGGCATTCCAAACCCGCCTCGGTGGCCTCGTCGAGATCCACTTATAGCCTTTCTGATGCAGACTTGGACCGGATGATGAGAAGGTTCATCCAGGCCCAGCTGCAGATGGGAGTGCTCTTGCCTCCCCCCCCCCCCTTCGGGGGGAGCTCAACACCTTTTTTTGCACCGATAGCTCCTTCTCCGACCCGCTTCCCAGGTTCGGAGCGCTCGCAGCCGGGCAGCATTGGAGCTGGGGTGGGTTGGCGCCGACAGTACTGGGTACTTCGGATCTGACCCTGCCCTCGAGTCTGTCAGTTCCATTGTCGGATCCGACCTCTTGGAGCCGGGGGCTTAGCTTCAGATCCGAGGGACTCAGTGTGCCTTCGGCTCCGGCCAGGTCAGAGCACATGGGTTCTTCGGATCCGATGGTCTCTGCGCCGGTTCTGATTCCTTCATCGGATCCGAGTGGGAGTCTGCTTTTGGAGCCAAGAGAGAGCGGCTCCCCCTCAGCCTTTGATGTAGTGGAGAGGGCTCTGTCGAAAGAATCTGGACCCCCGGTCCTTACCTTGGCTCCACCCTGCACTCCCTCTCTGCTGGGTCAGGCTTCCATCACCCGGCCACAGGGACAGCCTGCTTCGATGTCCCAGGTTGTTCCATTGGAACAGGATATTGCTGGTGAGATCTCCTCGGACAACCCCCCCCGAGGAAGTGCCTCACAAGCATAAGTGTAAGAGGAGGCACGTGGACTCCCCGAGTCCTTAACAGAGGACACGGACTTGGATGAAGGGGAAGGCTCCCCAAGGTCACCCCCTGAGGATGTCTCCATTGGAGACATCATGGAAATGCTCAGGATCAGGGGGGGTGGTCTGCCCCCAAGGCTTCCCCCGACGAGTCCGTGTTTCTGGAGGCATTCGAAGCAGGCCCGTCTACCTCTTGGGTGTCCCCTCCGGCCGACCCCCTGGTGGACCTTATTACCACCAGGGCGTGGAAGGAGCCAGACACTGTGAAGCCAGTCCCTAAATGCCCGGATAGGATTTTGAGCCCCCCCCGTTGACTGGTCCCACTGGAGCAAGGGTCCCCCCGTAGATGCCATGTTGATGGTGGCAGCCACTAAGAGGGAACTAGCTCAGGAGGGCCCCTCGGTCCATCCACCGAGCAAGGAGTCCCGCTTGATGGATCGCCTTGGGAAGCGGGTATTTAGTTCAGCGACCTTCTCAGTAAGGTCCCTGAACTACATGGCACATGTCATCAGGATGCAGCGGGATCTTATTAAAGAATATGCTGCTTCCCCCCCAGAGTCCATGTCGGCGGAGGACAAGCAGTTGTACTCCACTCATATGGCCACTCTAAGATCTATTTCCAATACCTCTATGCGGCTGTTGTCCCACGCCACTGAGGGAGCCGCTAGAGCTAGCGGAGCGGGCCTAGTTATTTGACGCCAGGCCTGGCTCCGACAGTGTGACTTCGCAGAGCCCTTTAAGGCGTCCTTTGCAAATGCCCCCTTTGATGGTTCTGCCTTGTTTGGCAAGACCGTTCGTGAGACACTTGTCCAGAGCGAGAAGGACGGGAAGACGTTGTCTGCCGTCAGAGTCCGCTTCTCTGCTCCCCAGAGGTCCTTCTCCAAGAACCAAAAGGGACAGAAGAAGATGTGGTTCTGGAAGTTGCAACATTCCCAACCTGCTCTGGACAACCAGTCCTTCCATGGCAGAGGAGGACAAGGAGGACGCCGCCCTAGAGGCAGAGGGGCCCTGAGAAACTTTGGGTCCAGAGAATCTTTCTCTGATTGGCCCATGCAACAGCCCTGAAGGGTTGCCGACTTCTCCACTCTGGAGTCAGTCGGGGGGCGCTTCTTGAGGCATCTGGTGTCATGGGAGTCCATCACATCAGACCGCTGGGTGCTTCGGATCATATCCAGAGGTTACAAAATCCCAATGCAACATGCCCCCAGACTCAGGAACCTCCCCGATGTACCACCCAGTCAGAGGGAGCCTGCAGCCGCAGAAATCCAGCAGCTGCTAAAAAAAAAGAGCCATCCAACCCATCCCCCCAGACCAGCTCGGATTAGGGTTTTATTCCAGGTTCTTTCTGGTGCCAAAAAAGACGGGGCACTTGAGTCCAATTCTAGACCTTTCCCTCTTTAACCTGTCGGTAACCAAGGAAAAATTCCGAATGGTCACTGTTCAATCCATTCTCCCCCTTTTGCGGGAGAATGACTGGATGTGCTCAATAGACCTCAAGGATGCGTACTACCACATTTTAATGGACAGATGATCCAGGAGGTTTCTCTGCTTCCGGCTGGGATCCAGCCACTATCAGTTCAGGGTCCTTCCCTTTGGAATCACCACAGCCCCCAGGGTGTTCACCAAAGTTTTATCAGTGATAGCGGCCCACCTGAGACTCCAGGGAATGCAGGTCTTCCCGTACCTGGACGACTGGCTCCTGACCGCCCCAACAAGGCATCTACTCTGCTCAGCCAGAGACTTTTTTCTCCGCCTAGTCCCCCAGTTAGGCATCACGATCAATACGGACAAATCCTCCCTTGCTCCGACACAAGTGATAGAGTTCATAGGGGCCAGATTGTATACGAGAACTCTGCGAGCCTACCTCACTTCGGAACGACTACAGAATCTGAGACTTCATGTGCGGGCCATTCTCCAATCAGAAGCTCCACCGGCGGAATTGGTCCTGAGGGCGCTGGGCTCCATGGCAGCGGCAATAATGCTTCTTCCATGCGCTCGTCTAAATATGAGGGTACTACAGTGGACCCTCCAAGTACAATGGTGCTTTCAGCTTCTTCCCCTCAATCACCCTATCTCTATCAGCAAAGCTTGCAGGAGGGCCCTGTTATGGTGGCTCCAGTCCCCAGACCTCCATACAGGCCGACCCTTCTGCGCTCCACCTCCTCTCATCACGGTGACCATGGATGCTCCCCGCCTCAGGTGGGGGGGCATTGCTCAGGCAGAACAGTCCAAGGCACGTGGAATGACACAGAGACCTCCCTGCATATCAATGTTCTGGAGATGAGGGCAGTGCTGTTAGCGTTGCAAGCACTTCAGAACCTTCTCCCCGTAGGAACTATTGCGATATAGACAGACAACATGTTAGTTGAATGGTACATCAACAAACAGGGGAGAACCAGGTCTTACCCTCTCTGCCGAGAGGCCATGAGGGTGTGGGAATGGGCGATCTCCACTAACCGCTTTCTGATCGCAACGCACATTCTGGGATGGGCCAACATTCTGGCGGACAAACTCAGCCGCTCCATTCTTTCCCCTTACGAGTGGTCTTTCAACTCCCGAGTAGCGAAGCGGATATTTGCAAAATGGGGGCAACCCTGCTGCGATCTCTTTGCCTCTCCCTCAAATACGAAATGCGACAGCTTCTTCACTCTGATTCCCCCACCAGGGGAAGCCCCGAGAGATGATCTAGTGCATGCTTGGCTGCCCGGTCTACTTTATGCCTATCCTCCTCTACCCCTGATGCTAAAACTCTTACAGAAAGCCTCTCAGTTGGGGAGCAGAATGATCCTCATTGCCCCATTCTGGCCTCGGCAAACTTGGTTTCCTTACCTGTGGTCTCACTTGGTGAATCCTCCCTGGATTCTGGATCCCAGCCCGGATCTAATATCCCATCTATCAGGCTTACCGACCCCGAATCTGGACAACCTGAAGCTGACAGCTTGGCTGCTCCAGTTCCACTCTTAGTCAGGACTCCCGGCATCTCTTCACCAGTCAAAGCCATCTTGGTGGCAGCACATAAACCTTCCACCAGGAAAGTTTACCGCAGTAAATGGAGGCGCTTTTCCATCTGGGCAGAACATCATAATTTGGACCCCTTCACTGCTCCGTTAACGTCCGTGTTGGACTTCCTCACCGGACGTTTTCAGCAAGGGGCTAGCTTTTCGACAGTCAAGGTACAATTGGCAGCCATCTCCCATTACCATGTGGGACATGAGACAGGTCCTTTGATGTTAGCTAAACTATGTAAAACCTTCCTCAAGGGTACTTTTCTGCTCAGGCCCCCTATCAAAGAAGCCGTACCCCCTTGGGATCTATCACTAGTTCTTCAAGCCTTGACTGCTCCTCCCTTTGAACCAGTTGCCTCGGCCGAACTTAAATATCTGTCTTGGAAAACAGCATTCCTGATGGCCATCACTTCAGCGAAAAGAGTTTCGGAACTTCAAGCTCTTTCCGTGAAACCCCCTTACTTGGTTTTTCATCAGGATAGAGTGTACCTCAGGACCAGTCCCTCCTTCCTACCCAAGGTGGCCTCAGAAACCAATATCAATCAGTCCATCAACCTACCAGTTTTCTTCCCTAATTATTAAAATAAAGGAGAGTACAAGCTGCATTCTTTAGATGTGCACAGGCAGCTGCATTTCTACATTCATAGGACTGCTGGTCACAGACAATCCGATCAGCTGTTCATTTCCTTTGCCAAATTCAGTTTGGGTAAAGCCATTTCGAAGGTCACCTTATCTTGCTGGATTTTTCAATGTATTCTTCTAGCTTATGAAGCTTCTGGGAGGCCCGCACCTCAGGGAGTCCGTGCACATTCCACTCGCTCCATATCTACTTCTTCTGCCTTTAGATCTAGAATTCCCTTGGATGATATTTGCTCGGCAGCCACTTGGTCCTCATCTCATACCTTTATCAACCACTTAAAAACTGGACGTCATTTCCAGAGGGAGAGCATCCTTTGCCTCCGTGGTGCTCAGGAACATCCTTACATGATGGCCGCCCAAGATTCAGGTAGCTGAGGACTCTGTCCCAAAGGTTGCTGACAAATGAAGTCCCTACTCCAGATTAAGAAGTTATGTACTCACAATAACGTTCCATCTGAGTAGGTGGCTTCATTTGTCTGCAACCATCCTCCCCTCCTTCCCCCTGGCCTTCAGAAGAGTTAGTTCTGTTTGTATTATCCTGCCTTTTCCTGTTGGGATACCTTTCCAGGTATATGTAGGAGGGCAAACTTGATCTGAGGTCATTTGGGGTTGACAGGGGATTATGGGTGAGGGGAGGAGCTAGGAGCTCGGATCCATAGCTGTATAATAAGTTGCCGGCTCAGATCCGATATCGGATTCAAGACCCTAAAGGTTGCAGACAAATGAAGCCACCTACTCAGATGGAATGTTATGGTGAGTACATAACTTCTTATTTCGGAATAATAATAAGCATAAATCAAGCAGCATAAAAATATGACAGAAGCCAGAACATTCTGCAAAATCAAAAACAGATAAGCCACTGTAGTGCTTGTGTCTACCTTGGATGGGGGCATACTCTGCACATTAACACTGCATAACTGCTCCTTACCTTGCTTGGACACATCCAGAGTCACTACATGGGGGAGTGGGGTGCAACAAGTATGTCACAATTTGAAATGTCTCTGGCTGACTGTGATGGCCCTAACACATTTGTCATACCTCTCAACCTCAGAGTAAGAAATCTGGACAAAGTCATACACAGAAGTGGGACAAAGGCCCAAAAATAAGGACAAATTTTAAATATTGCTCTTATAAACTTAGAAAGATTATAGAATAGTAGGTCTTGCATTAGTATGAATTTTCTGAAGGGTATGAAATCTGATACGCAAATGTCTGTCATTATTTTCTAACTTCTGTCTTCAATGATTTGCCACTAATTTGCCAAAAAAACACAATTTTATGAAAAACAGACCAAAAATGTGATGCAAAAATATAAAATAGCCACACAATACAGCTGGGAACCTGTCAAAGAAGGGACACTTTTTTAATATTAGTACTGCTAACTTGAGCAGCTGACAAAATAAAAGAATCTACATGCATTTCTGAAATAAAAATAATCTATAACACTGATTATTGCAGTTATTTATTAATTGTAAACCCTCCACATTTTCTTCCAAAATTGCCATTTTGCAGAGGGATTATTAGGGGAAGAGCAACATTTTGAGCCAAAATCGGGGACAGTTGAGAGGTTTGGGTATGTCTAATTCTATAAAGCAATCTATTTGCATGTACCTCTCAACCTGTTAATGCTGAAATCTGGACAAGGCCAAATATATTGGGGGAACATATAAACAGTACTAAAAATGGCTCTTGTATAAACTGAGACAGTTGATAGAATAACAGGTCTTGCTTTAGCATGCATTTTTCTGAAGGTTATTGAGTCTGAAACTCAGTGTCTGTCATTATTTAGTGACTTAATTCCTAAATGATTTGCCAGAAAACCACACATTTTATGAGGAACAAACTAAAAATTAGAAGCAAAAATCTATTCATTCTGCAAAAATCTGGACAGTTGAGAGGTAAGGTTCAGCCGGGGCTGTCTTTGAGTTTGCCGCCCTTCCCCCCTCACAAAATCATGGTCGAATGGAGCCTCCCCCCCTGCAGCCATTCCAATGAACCATCACTTGGCTATTTCACCCCATTTACTATAAACACTAATGTGCATACTGCTTTACTTCTGTGATGATTTGGACTTCATTTGAAAGTTTTATTTTGCATTTTGCAGCACAAACACTAATAGATATCTGTTAAACAAAGCAATACAGTCTCACATTGAAAACAGACTTAGCATTAAAACTTTTCTGCCCTTGAAACAGCATTGAAACCCACATTCAAAGAAAATACATTTAGCCAGTAGCAGATAAAGATTAACTTTGGGCTGTTTTCAACTCACAGGCCCATTGCACATGAAACATACACATGCCCTTTGATACACCTTCCTGATTGTATTAAATTATATTCCTTGAAAAATACAGTATAGTTTTAGAGGCCATTTGAAATTTATTGTTTTGAACATTTTTCCAGTAAACAATGAAACAAAAAGCATGCACCAATAATGACAAAACTGCCCAATTCAGAACATTTCCATCATAAAAGTCTACTCAAATATCTACAGTCCACTAGTATCAGTAAATATGCACAATCTCTGAAAAAGTAAAAGTCATCTAAATAATTCCACATTAAAGTGATCTGTAACTAATGAAGATATTGCTGCTAGCAAACAACTTTATGTTTCATTGTTTCATCTACAAATAAAGTGCCTGTTGCTCTTGAGGAATAAATTGCCTAAGTTGCACTAAAAAATGATAGGCTAGTAATATTGCAATAGGGAATGGATGGCAAACTGATAACAGGTTCATAGTTACTAGGTATCTTCACCAAAAAGGACTGCAGCATCCACCCCATTTACAACATAGTACAGTATCAGCAATGCATCTACCCACTGTGGGAGTAGAACCCACAGCCTTTTGAATCAAAAGCAAGTACACTACCTGTTGTGCTATTAACAATGCAAGTGTTCTCAGCATAAGCAGAACTAAATTTTTGCTCCCCTACAGCTCTCAGGTCCTTGTAAAATCTACTCAACACTCAGGTGTATCTCTGAACTTTGCAGCACAAGAAATCTGGAAAAAGCCAACATTTATTGGGGGGGGCAAAAGTCCCCAACCCAGGAACACATTTTAAACATTGCTTGTATAATGTTGGAAAGTTGCTAGAATAAAATGCTGTGTTATCACCATACCTTTCACTGCCAATACTTGAACCCAGGACCCTGTGCAAAACAGTCAGAGCAACATACCACTATGCCAAATTAGCTGTTTTGTGAAAGAGAGGAAGACTGAATCTTAAATGGCTACCATTTTGTGAATTCAGTTCTCACCATAGCTGTCAACCTCTTAGCACAAAACACATGAACAAAGCCAGTAATGGGGGAATACAGCCCCCAAACATATTCAGTGAATTCAGTTGTCATTATAGCTCTCAACCTTAGCACAAAAAACCTGGACGAAGCCAATAATGGGGGAATACAGTCCCAAAAATAAGGACAAATTTCAAATATCCATCTTATAAACTTAGAAAATTGCTAGAATAAAAGGTTTTGTGTTACCATGTACTTTCTGCAAAATATGAAGTCTGAAAGTCAAATGCTTGTCATTTTTATTTATTTAACATTTGTTAACCAGGAAAGTCTGACTTGGAACAAAAGCCAATTTTCAGCAGAGGGCCAGAGGCCCAGGGAGAAACACTCCAGACACATGTCTTTGTAAGATGGGAGGACACCAGAACACCCAGAGGAAACCTACACAAACACAGGGAGGACTTGCAGACACCACACAGAAGGCACCCCAGCCAAGAATCAAACCAGAAAACCTATAGTTGTTGGGCCACAATGCTACCACTGCACCACTGCACTACTGACTGGGTAAAGACACAACCATACAGAAACCACAGATTTTATGAGGAACAGAAAAGAACAAATATGAGGCAAAAATCAGCAAACTTTTTATAAATGGTGGTGGTTTTAAACACACACACACACACACACACACACACACACACACACACACACACACACACACACACACACACACTAGTGCAGTAAAGTCAGTTGTATTCCAGTTCCATACCCAAGTCCAAAGTCCATAAAACGAGAGCAAGTCCTTCCCCTAATGTTCATAAGTTCATAGGTAGGTACTAGGCTATCGGCCCAAGGGCCTACATAAGCCTAGCCAACAAGGTTCCCTGGCTTACGCCACCCAAGAAAATTATTTTCCTGTGCCACTGTCAAGCAGAGACACAGAAGTGATCCCGGGGTGTATTTCCTATTTCCCATCCACTCATCAAGATTTTTCTTGAAGAGTGCTAATGAAGAGCTTTGCTTGACATATGTAACATCCATCCAATACAAAGGCCCGCGAGCAAGTCCTTTCCCTTCCCGCACTTAAATTCCATAAAATGAGAGCAAGTCCTTCCCCTAATGTCTGTAACATCTATCCAGTACAAAAGCCTGCGAGCAAGTCCTTCCCCTTACCGTGAGAGCAGAGCAAACTGGGTGCTACCCAGCCTGCGGACATTGCAGTCTGATACCCTTCTAGTCTATGCAGTTCCAACTGCATAGACATCTGGGATATTTGCTGCTGAATGCTGTCTTCCTAATCTGGACTGCTGATGAGATGGTCTGGATTCTGTGCGCATGCTCCAAACTGGTTCACCAGCAGTCCGGATATCGGAAAATGCTGTGCATGTGCGATGTTCAGTGACTCGTGTTTGTTTTTATTTTTTTATTTTATTTTTTGTTTTACAGCTGGGGGGGGCTGCAGTCCTGCAGCCCAATAGCACAAGCTGCCCCTGGATAAAGGAGTGCTTACAGAAGTAGATGATACACCCTACATTGACCAGTCAACCTACATTGATCCATTACATTTCAGTGACCATGAAACAGTGGCAACCACTTTGCATCTAAGGCATGATAAAGGACAAATTATTATTTCAGATATTAAAATTCAAAGGGGGATATTCCAGGGTGACTTTGTCACCGCTGCTCTTTTGTCTTTCCCTTAACCCATTAAGCTGTCTGCTTAACATATTAGGTCATGGTTACAATTTGACAACAAAGTGTAAAGACTTCTCATCTCCTTTTTGTGGATGTTTTAAAACTGTATAGTTCACTAGTCAAAACCTTCAAAGATGATATAAGAATGTCATTTGGATTTGATAAATGTGCAAAAGTAATATTTAAAACAGAAAAGCTCCAGCACCAAGAAAATACCAGTCTGGGACAGGAATTTGATATAAAGGAACTTGAACAGGAGGGAGTGTATAAATATTTGGGAATTGATGAAAGATCAACAATAAAACATGAACAAATGAGAACAAAACTCAGTAAGGAATATTTTAGAAGACTAAAATTAATACAGAAAACAGGGCTATATCAGAACACCGAAAGTTCACATTTTTGAATGTTCTTACATCGACTTATAATCAGTGCTAACAACATCGAACATTCAGAACAGCGAGTTTTTTTCCTATGGAAAAAATTTGCTGTTCCAAAACACATACACACAACACAAGCATACCAAACAAACAGCAATCCACACACATACACCCAAAATAGTAGAGCTAATCCTACACTAAACTGTACAAACACCACTAACTATCCACTTACCTTAACCCAAACCCTAAACCTAAGGTCCGTCACTGTCGCACACTCACCTCACCCACGCCCTAACCCTAACTCACCTAACCCGCCATAACCCTCACGTCCATACAATCACACACATACCTCCCTCGTGCCCTAACCCTATCTCACCTAACCCACACTCAATCGCACACTTAACCTGAAACCAACCCATAACTTTTCACCACAGTGCTGAAAATAACAAAACAACAGAAACGGACAACCAAATTCTTTCCCTAGGAAATAATTTGGTTATCTGTCATTTCGCTATTTTCAGCGTTCGCTGAATAGGGGTCGATGTAAGAACATTCAAAAGTATGAACTTTCGGTGTTCTGATATAGACCCCTGAAAACAGCCCTGGCATTAAGGAAGAAAGTCCATGCTATAAATTAATTTGATCTTCCTGTTCTAACTTACTTTTCTAGGGAGATTGACTGGCCCCAAAGTTATTGGATCACCTGGACAAGAAAACAAGAAAAATACTTCATGCTTATCAAATGAAATATTAAAATCAATGTATACCAAGATTATATATTCCTTGATCTGGAAAAGTTATGGGCCTTTTCAAAACTGATTACATGTATAGAGCTGCAATTGCACAACTGCATACATATCTGCTGACTTCATCAGATCCAAACACAGTGAAAGTTTTGAAATGTGAAGAGAAGAAATCTAAGATGACTTCCCTGTTTAATTTAGCAGAAGCATATCGGTGTCGAGCAGGAATGGAAACCAAACCAGAAGCAAACAAAAATCAGACAGCAACTGAATGTGTCAGAAAACAAAAGAAAGAATATAAGAAGAAAAATTGGATGAGAAGGCAAGAAATGTGGAAAAGGCATAAATATAGTTGCAAGTACAGAAAACTCTTAGAACAACCTTATGTCTATCAGGATCTGATGTAGGAATGGTTAAGGAGAGGTGAATATAATACAAAAGATGAACGGTTAATATTCGCAGCCCAGGCTAGTGGGCTACGTACATGTTGGTTTACAAAGTCCATTCAGCACATGGGAGAAACAGACAAATGAAGGTTCTGTAAAACAGAACTGGAAACAGTTGTGCATCTTGTTGCTGGGTGTGTACACTAATGGCAGAGGGCCTGTATACTGAAAGGCATAATAATAATGTGGCAAGACTGTTGCATTGGGGATTATGCAAACATTACGGTATTGAAGTAGCTGAGATGCATTGAAAATGTCAGCCACAAAGCATTATAGAGAATGATAAAGTTTGTATCACATGGGATCACCCATTACCAACAGTTCAAAAACTACATGTGAGAAAATCAGGTATATAAGTCCATGAAAATAAGACAAAAGTAGCACTGATCATTGAAATTACATGCAGTGATTACAGTGTCTTGTGTAGAGAGAGAGAGTCATAAAAATACCAGGACTTGCAGGCACAATGAGGGAAATGTGGAAGAAGGATACCCAGACAGTTCTAATAGTAGTAGGAGCAATGGGCCTCATAAAAAAATTACAGTCTTATTTAGATGTGCTACCAATACATGTAACTTTGTATGAATTGCAGAAGGAGTCAGTTCTGGGCACGTTGCAGGTGCTATGAAGAGCATTTTTGGCTAACATCAAAGATTAAAACAATACTAATTTCATGAACTTTAATCACACTTTGACCTAGGAATGGGATTCATTCCTGTTATGGTATTAGAAACCCAAAAGACTTGGAGAAATTAATCCCAGTGTATATTTAGTTAATGAGAGAATACATGCTGGAGATGACAACAGAGCTGAGTCTGAAGACATGTTGTTAATAAGAGAATATGTTGTATTTTAGAAGATATTCTAGGATTTGAGAGTGTTTGAGTCTTTTCCAGACTTTTTGCTACGGGGTCGGTGTTAATGTCTTCAGCTTATTTGGGCATGATTACCCTGGAAAGTGGAATTATGCTGGCATGTTTGACTGTCTATGATGCAGTTTTGGTTGTGAGTGACAAACTGAAGTTGTGGTATAAAAGTTTGCAGAGTACATCCTTTCCTATCTTTGACACAGCACCCTTACTCCATGTTGAAAAAGGGGTTGATGATGATCCTTTCCCACTTTTTAGAATTAAGAAGTGAATTTTATTGGAATCCTTATGAGCACACAACAAACTGGAAAATGAAACTCAAACCAAAAGGTACAGATGGAACGAAGGAGCGAACACAATTCATTTAGTACTTTTGTTCAAATTTATTCTTCATGAACGTCTTCAGAAAAAAGTTAACCTCTCAAAACACACCTCTTATAAGTTATTTCACACATTACATGACTTTCATGATAGGTTCATAGGTTCATAGGTTCACACTAGGCTATCTGCCCTAGGGCATTTATAAGCCTAGCCAGAGTGTGTTTGGCTTTCGCCACCCATTTTAAATGAATTTTGCTATGTCCTTTTTCGAGGTTAGTATACTGTGCCTCTGTCTAACGGTGACACAGAAGTGATACCCGGGGTAAACCTACGATCTCCCATCCACTCATCAAGATTCCTCTTGAAGAGAGTCAATGAGGGACTCTGCCTAACCTGGACTGGGATTTTATTCCAGAGTGAAGGGAGCCTCTGGGTTATGAATCTGTCCCTCCAGCATGTCCTATTTATTTCAGTGCTGAGGTTCAAGTCTCTCGAGCGCGTAGCTCAATGAGATTTGGATTTTCTTAGGTGCAGCATGTCCATTAATTCCGGGTTGGACATGGCTTTATACGTCAGGCACAGATCACCTCTGAGCAGGCGGTATGCCACTGAGTAGAGCTGGAGTTTCTTTAACCGGGCAGCATATGGCATCTGTTTGAGCCCTTTGATCCTCTTGGTGAGGTACTTTTGGGGTCTTTCCAGTTGCTGCAGGTGTCTGGAAAGGTACATCCCAAAAGGGGCATTGTACTCAATTATGGGCCTGATGAGGGATGAGTAAAGAGGCATGATGACCTCCCCTGATCTAGATGTGAATCCCTTCATGATTAGGTGGGCTATATAAAATGTTTTTCTAACCACTTTGGCCACGTGGTTTTCAAATGAGAGATTGCTATCAACTTGGGTCTCCAGGTCCCTTATGACTTCTTCTGTACTTAATGGATTACCACCTATGTGGTAATTTGTGGGCACTTTGTTTTTGCCAAAGGGGATGACTATACACTTTTTGGCATTTAGCTTGAGGCCATGGCTCTGGCACCAGTTGTCTGTTTCTATGAGGCCCTTTTGTAGGATGCTTGTGTCGGCTGGAGAGTCGATTATGGCGCCTAGTTTGCAGTCATTTGCGAACTTGGTCAGCCACAGTCCTTCCGTGTTGGCCTGTACCTCTGAGAAATATATACCAAACAAGAGAGGTCCCAGGACAGAGCCTTGTGGGATGCCACTTGTAACTGGTTTGGAGTCTGACATGGCTCCAGCAATTCTAACCATGTGGGTTCTGTCCTTGAGCCAGTTTGCAACCCATCTAGTGACATAGGGGTTTATATTTAAGCTGGTGAGCTTATCTATAATGCCCGAGTGGGGTATTGTATCGAAGGCTTTTGCGAGGTCCAGGTAGGCTGTGTGGACCACCTTCCCCTTGTCAATGGCCTTGGTGACTGTTTCAAAGAAATCGACCAGGTTTAAGAGGCAGGGTCTGCCCTTAACAAAGCCGAACTGGGTAGGATCCAGTGTCTGTGGGTCTCCAATATCTTTATTTATGAGGTCCATGATGATCCTTTCCATAGCTTTGCAGACCAAGCTAGTCAGGCTTATGGGGCTATAGTTTCCAGGATCCATTCAGGCACCACCTGTGTAGAGAGGGACCACTGTTGCTGTACGCCACTCTTTGGGTACATATCCTGTAGTAAGGCTGAGACTGAACAGTAGTTTTATGTTTGGGTTTAGCTCTTCTTGGAGTTCATGTAGGACGCAGCCCAGGACACCGTCTGGTCCCATTGATGCTGTGTTTTTTGCTTTGGAGAGGGCAGCTCTTACCTGAGCATCTGAGATATCAGGGGGGCAGCACTCTGCTGGGATAGATAGTTGCCCTTTTGGTGGTGGTGGGGGGGGAGAAGTTTGCGCTGAACCTGTCAGCTATGATGTTGGCAATGTCTGTGGGTTCGGTGTATTTTTTGTCATTTTGGACTAACTCTGAGCATATCTGGGAATTCCCACCCAGGTTCCTAACATAACTAAAGAAAGCCTTGTGATTATCCTTAGCGTCCTGTGCAATTTTTCTCTCGAAGCTGGCCTTAGATGATTTTATGAGTGCCCATAGTTTTTTGCTAATACTGATCAGAGATGCCTTCCCTTTTTGGGATTTTGCTCTATCATGTAGTAGCTTCCTCCTTCTATTGTATAGTTTGTTTACGGCTGGGGTCCACCAGACAGGACGCCTGCCTTTGGAGGATTGGGTCTTGGTTTTATTTGGGATTGCATGATCCATGCATTCCTGAAGGTGTTCATAGAATGCGTTTATAAAGGATTCTGTAGTCTGGGCCATATTTTCCACAGGCCTGGGGGCTTTGAAGGACTCCACCTCGGTTTTGAGGAGTGTGAAATATGCTTTAGAGAAGTTTTTCACTGTGGTTTTCTGGGCAGGGTGTGGGGTCGGGATGTGAATATCCAGTGAGATTAGTTTATGGTCTGATCTTACCAGTGAGGGATACACTTCTGGTCTGGAGCATGGAGCCCCCATGTTGGTGATGATCAGGTCCAGTATGTTTTCCCCTCTTGTGGGAGTGGTACAAGTTGTTCCATAGCATTTGAGTTTATAAATTCTAGGAACCCTTGGGCTAGGGTGTTGGAGCCAGAGTAATGCTCCCAGTCTATGTTTGGGTAGTCGAAGCCGCCCAATATAATGGTGTTTGGAGAGACCTTCATATTTTCCAGTGTTCTTAGGAAGGCCGAGTGGGGTTCCTGGGTTTGGGAGGGTGATCTGTAGCAGGCTATAAACTGCAAGGCAGTTTTACCCACTGTTAATTGCACATGGATAGTCTCTGTTGCTTATTGCTGTGCCACCAACCTGGAGGTGTGGGTATCTTTGACGAGTATTGATACTCCCCCTCCTTTTATGGTTCGGTCCAAGTTTTGGGTCCAAAAAGCATGGTATGAGGTATAACCTGGTAGTGCTGGGGTGCTCTCGGGAGCCTTGAACCAGGTTTCTGTTACTGCACAGATATCGATGTTCTCCATGCTAAGGAGAGTTTCGAGTGCGTGCATCTTGCGGTTTAGACTTCTGGTGTTGAGTAGCATTACTCTTAGTTTCTTATCCCTTGTGATACCTATGGAGGTTGGTTTGTCTTTTGAGCCTTGCCTAAAAAAGGCACTATGGGGGTGGCAAGAGCCTTTGCCAATATCCGAAAGCCCAGGGGTGACAGGTGCAAGCCGTCCCTAGCGAAGCATCGTGGCTTGTCGAGCATGTCATCCCAGGCTGACAGGCATTGGATCCACTTTGAATGACACCAATACTTAAGCCAATTGTTGAAATTGATCATCTTGTTTTTATATTGTGGCATCATTCTTGGTGAGGGTAAGATGCTACTCAAGGTCAGGGTCATACCGGCATGGGCTACATGCTCAGAGAGCTCCTCTATGTCTCTTTTCATGTAGTCCAGGGAGGTACATCTCAGGTCATTCACACCAGCATGGACAATGACTGAGTCATATTTGTACTTGCCTTGGAGTGACCTGAGTGCTTGTGTTATGTGGCGGATCCTAACGCCCGACAGGCAGCTCACCGTGACCTTCTCCTTGTTCAGCCTGGTGAGCGGGATGTCAGTGTGCCTGATGATAGAGTCACCTATTACAAGTGTATCAGGTGTGTTGTTTAGCCTTAAGGGCTGTGACTGTTTGGCACACTGACTTTGTGAGCTATGTGTTGCACGTGTTTTGTTTTGGGGTAGCGGTTGCTTGGGTGTCTGCTTTGGAGGTCTCTGCTACTTAGGCAGATTTTTATTTAGAGCCTCCGAGTATGTTTTTGTGTGTTTATGTGTTTGGTTTGCTGTCGTGGTAGGTCTATGTGAGACTGGAATTGTAGTGAGTGTGGTTTCCTTCTCCTCCTGACTGGTTACACCAGTACTGAGTTGAGAGAGCTTAGCCTCCAGTTTGGCTATATGGTTGCATCTCTCACATGTGTTGGAATTTGTTGGGAGGAGGAGAGGGTTGTCTGTGTACATGAGGCAGTTGTAACATTGCCTCAAGATTCCCAGATTCACCAGCTGGACCGGAGAGGAGATTGACAACTGACCTTTGGACATGCTAGAATAGTATTGGGAATTCCTTTATAATTGAAAAAAGGGCCAATGGGGAACAAGGTACTCAAGGGGAGTTTGTGAGGGTGTAGTGCTTTTAATTTTTTAGTGCTGACTTATATAATTGCTTTAGTGAGCAAGTACCAGGCTTTAGAGTAGGAATATGGTGTTTATTATGAGAACTAGATCAGTTCTAAGGGAAAAAGTGAAGAGCAGACTTTGTGGAGCCGAGAATGGTTTAAACCCAATTAAGCGGAGCTGCCCAATGCTGCGCTATGCGCAAAATCACGCAAAGCTGCGCCAAAGCGGGTTTTATACAGGGGGACTTGAAAGAGCTAGAAATTGGCCCAAAACAGCCAATAGACTACCAGATTCTTGTGCTGGGAACACTCCTCCAGGGATAGGTAGGCTGTTCTAAGCTCCCCACTGCCACTGGTGAACAAAGAAGCCTCCCTTTGTCCAAGAAAGGAAATGGGCAACACAGGAACTTTCCAAAAGTCCAGAATACAGCAAAGCCTGTATTTGGACTACTCTAGGTCAGGAAAGACGGGAGACAAGGATAATTTTTTTTTTCTTTTTTGCAGCAAACAGCAGGAAAATGCAGTAAATATGTAACACAGGCTAGCGCACTTGAGTGTGTAGCCTCAACAGGTAAATGCAACAAACAGGACAAACTTTAAAAGTGCAGGTGCAAAAACAACTTTAAACAGTTTAAAACCATTCAAGAAGCAGAAATACTTGCAGTTTAGCTAGATCGGACAGTCGCCCAGGTAGTAGCAGGAAAAAAAACACTTTTATCAGGTTAGCAGTTGCTCTTTTAGCCTCTCTGCTGCTAGCACCACTGTGCAGGACCACGAGGAGCTTGGTTGAGTAGTAACAAGCGCAAAAAACGCGCCAAAGTGGGTTTTATACAGGGGGACTTGAAAGAGCTAGAAATTGGCCCAAAACGGCCAATAGACTATCAGATTCTTGTGCTGGAAACACTCCTCCAGGGATAGATTGGCTGCTCTAAGCTCCACACTGCCACTGGTGAACAAAGAAGCCTCCCTTTATCCAAGAAAGGAAATGGGCAACACAGGAACTTTCCAAAAGTCCAGAATACAGCAAAGCCTGTATTTGGAATACTCTAGGTCAGGAAAGATGGGAAACGAGGATAATTTTTTTGTTTTTTTTTCTTTTTTGCAACAAACAGCAGGAAAATGCAATAAATATGTAACACAGGCTAGCGCACTTGAGTGTGTAGCCTCAACAGGTATATGCAACAAACAGGACAAACTTTAAAAGTGCAGGTGCAAAAACAACTTTACACAGTTTAAAACAGTTCAAGATGCAGAAATACTTGCAGTTTAGCTAGATCAGACGGTCGCCCAGGTAGTAGCAGGAACAAAAACACTTTTATCAGGTTAGCAGTCGCTCTTTTAGCCTCCCTGTTGCTAGCACCACTCTGCGGGACCAGGAGGAGCTTGGCTGAGTAGTAACAAGCACAAATACCGCGCCAAAGCGGGTTTTATACAGGGGGACTTGAAAGAGCTAGAAATTGGCCCAAAACGGCCAATAGACTACCAGATTCTTGTTCTGTAAAACAGAACTGGAAACAGTTGTGCATCTTGTTGCTGGGTGTGTACACTAATGGCAGAGGGCCTGTATACTTAAAGGCATAATAATAATGTGGCAAGACTGTTGCATTGGGAATTATGCAAACATTACGGTATTGAAGTAGCTGAGATGCATTGAAAATGTCAGCCACAAAGCATTATAGAGAATGATAAAGTTTGTATCACATGGGATCACCCATTACCAACAGTTCAAAAACTACATGTGAGAAAATTAGGTATAGAAGTCCATGAAAAGAAGACAAAAGTAGCACTGATAATTGAAATTACACGCAGTGATTACAGTGTCTTGTGTAGAGAGAGAGAGAGAGAGAGAGTCATAAAAATACCAGGACTTGCAGGCACAATGAGGGAAATGTGGAAGAAGGATACCCAGACAGTTCTAACAGTAGTAGGAGCAATGGGCCTCATAAAAAAAAAATTACAGTCTTATTTAGATGTGCTACCAATACATGTAACTTTGTATGAATTGCAGGAGTCAGTTCTGGGCACGTTGCAGGTGCTATGAAGAGCATTTTTGGCTAACATAAAAGATTAAAACAATACTAATTTCATGAACTTTAATCACACTTTGACCTAGGAATGGGGTCCGTTCCTGTTATGATATTAGAAACCCAAAAGACTTTGGAGAAATTAATCCCAGTGTATATTTAGTTAATGAGAGAATACATGCTGGAGATGACAACAGATCTGAGTCTGAAGACATGTTGTTAATAAGAGAATATGTTGTATTTTAGAAGATATTCTAGGATTTGAGAGTGTTTGAGTCTTTTCCAGACTTTTTGCTACGGGGTCGGTGTTAATGTCTTCAGTTTATTTGGGCATGATTACCCTGGAAAGTGGAATTATACTGGCATATTTGACTGTCTATGATGCAGTTTTGGTTGTGAGTGACAAACTGAAGTTGTGGTATAAAGGTTTGCAGAGTACATCCTTTCCTATATTTGACACAGCACCCTCACCCCATGTTGAAAATGGAGAAAAAGGGGGTTGATGATGATGATGATGATGATCCTTTCCCACCTTTTAGAATTAAGAAGTGAATTTTATTGGAATCCTGTTGAGCACACAACAAACTGGAAAATGAAACTCTAACCAAAAGCTACAGATTGAATGAAGGAGTGAACACAATTCATTTAGTACTTTTGTTCAAATTTATTCTTCATCAACTTCTTCAGAAAAAAGTTAACCTCTCAAACACACCTCTTATAAGCTATTTCACACATCACATGACTTTCATGATACTTTAAATTAAATGTATAAAATCGTACCATAAAAATAAAAAAACTGTCTTGTTTTCCAAACAGCTTAGAATGTCAAAGCTTCATAAAAAATGTCTTAATTGAAAAACATAATCATATTATTGTGATTTGAATGTTATTTTAGTGCTAAAAACACTTAATATTAATACATTTGTTCTGACCAGAGGCTCTGTCTGCTACCAAACTGATCTGCCACAATGACTCCTTGCATTCTAAAATCAAATTGGTGTTCCCTATATAATCCACTTGTGGAACATAATCTATGACTGAAAAGGTGAACTTTTTAAAATTCACACAGTAAATAGCATGCCTTGCTAAAGCATTGGTAAAGTCCTTTTTCTTAATAGCAAGTGTCTGCTCATATATTCTACGCTTTAAACACTTCATGGTTTTTCCTATGTAGTAACTAGGACAAGAGTCACATACTGCCACATAAACTATGTTTGTACTCTCACAGGTAAACCGTCTGTGGACCCAGAGAGTCCTTTTAAGATGTGTAATAAATGTACTAGATACTTGTATACCTACGTTGTTTACACTTCCTACAGGAGAAAGTACCACAAACACTATTCACATCAGGCAATGCTAAAGTGTGCCCCCCCACCATTTTTCAAAATGTTTTTGATGTTCTTAATTTTCTTATAGGTGAACTTGGGTTCAACACCTACTACCTGTATGAGTTCCCTATTCCCCATCAAAACCTTCCAAATGTCCTTAATTATGTGTTTGATAACACCCATCTCATTGACAATGGTGATGGGGAAAGAAATGGTAAACACTGTGTTGTCCTTCTTTTTCCTGTTGTTACTTACATCACCAACCCCCCTGATGATGGGTTTGGCAGCATTTTGTCTCAGAATAAACACTTCCTTATGTATATTGGTTAACCAAGCCTGGTCATACCCTCTTTGTTCAAAAAAATGTGTCAGCATGATGACCTCTTGAAAAAAAGTGTCATCATCAGATGCAAGTCTACCGAGGCGAATACATTGCCCCTTAATCACCCCTTTCTTCATATGCCTAGGGTGTAAGCTATCTCTGTGCAAATATTTGTTGACAAAAACATCTTTCCTATAAATCTTACTCACAAAAGTGTTACTGAACGTATCAAAAGCCAAATGTATATCCAAAAAATTAATGGTCCTACCAAAACTTCCCACAGAGAATTCCAAAAAATCTGTGGTGTGGTTTAAGTCGCAGACAAAGGACTCAAATTCACTCTCATCACCAGTCCACAGAAATATCAAATCATCAATAAATCTTTGATATAAAATAATGTGGGACCTTTGTGAATGCACATACAAATATTTCTCCTCCCACATGGCCATTACAAGGTTGGCAAAGGATGGGGCCACCCTTGCCCCCATAGCCAACCCTGAGGTCTGTTTATAATATCTTTGGTTGAATTCAAAAAAATTGTTGTCAAGAACTATACCCATAAGCCTGCAAACTGTCTCGGTTTTACTGTGTGTAAAGTCAGTGTACCCATTAAGGTAATCTCTCAGATATTCTATACCAGCCTCTTGGTTGATGCATGAGTACAGTGATTTAACATCTAGAGACGCAAAATAAAAATCACCATGGGTGAGGTTAATGTCCCTCAAAATTTCCAAAAGGTGCCAGGAGTCCCTAAGGTATGACTTTGCTTTTTGCACTATAGGATTAAGTATGTAATCCAGCTATAAAGAAATATTTCTGTCTTGGTTCTCTTGGCTGAAATAATGGGACTAAAGGGTGGATTTGTTTCTGATTTGTGTACTTTGGGTATCCCAAAGAAACGTCCCATGCTGGGATGTTCCACTAACAAATATTCATATGTGCCATGATCTAAACCACCCTGGCAAAACATGTCAAACAGATCAGTGTTTATTCTCAAAAAAATGTTGTTAATTACATTCTTATCTACAACAGAATAAGTTGTGTCATTTACCAACATGTCTTCAATGTTTTTAACATAATCTTCAGTACACATAATCACCATCATACCACCCTTATCGGCTCTCGTTACTCTAATGTCTTTATTTTTACTTAAAATACACAATGCCTGGTGTTCTTTCACAGTGAGGTTATGCATGTGGGTGTCCTTTACAATATTCCTCATGTCCAGTTCATACATGTTGCCAAACACTTGCAAGGTGTTGCACGGGGGGGGGGGCTTGTATGTGCTGTTCTTTTTAAATTTGTTACAAACATCTTGTCCGTCTGCATTTAAATCATGCAGTAGGTAACAAAGATTCAATTTTCTCAAAAAAAGTTTGAAATTAACTAACAGTCTGTTAATATTAACAGAACTATCTGGTATGTAGGAAAAACCTTCTTTCAAGACTGAAATCACATCATTAGATAAAACACTATTTGACAAATTCAAAATGTGAATTTCAAAGTCTGAAACATTTAGTTTTTCTTTCTGTTGTTTCTTCCCCTCATTTTTGTCTTGTTCTGAACCTGGTTTTACTACCTGGGAGTCCGTTTGTTGCCCCCTTGGTCCACCAAAAAAGGACCTGATCCACAGGGATTATTTGTAGATGAAACGACTTTAGCAAATATTGGATTACTGTCAACCCCCGCTGGAAGTTGCTGAACTGTGTTACTGTTGTTATTATTGTTACTGTTATTAGGGACATTGTTGTTATTATTAGTGATCATACTATTATTGTTTCCACTTCCATTATCATTCACCTCACCCTGTATGGCGTGGTTGTCATTAGTTGCATTGGTGTTGATAGTGTTCTCCTGAAAAGGCCACCAACGTTGCAAAGGGTAGGCCTCTTTTTTGGCATATGCCAAAAGATCCCTCTACAGTTTGGACTGCTTCCTTGTAACTATGGGGGCTGTGTGCCTATCAGCTTTGGCCCCAGTGCTACTATATAAGTCAGAAAGTACACTGAAACAACAATGTCCCTTAATTTTATTGTCTAAATTTGCCATATTTTCTTTGACTGTGTCAATCTCTTTTAAATAATATGTTACAAGCATACGCATCATGTTGACCCCTGTTTCATTAAATAAGTTGACTAACTCAATGTAAAATGGGTCATGAAAGTTCACACAGTTTGGAAACAACACCTTGCAAGTGTTTGGTGACATGTGTGAACTGGACATGAGGAATATTGTAGAGGACACCCACATGCATAACCTCACTGTGGAAGAACACCAGACACTGTAAAAAAAGAAAAAAGTCTAATATAAAGTGGCTCATTATGAATAGCAAGATACGTTGAGTTAAAGGAAAGCTTTGGGTGCTCTGGTGCATTCAAAGCATGCATTGTGTTTAACTGCATATAGTATTTCTTGAGCTAGTTACTTAGGTTTTATATTGTGTTCCAAAATTGCTTGGGATGGCATAGGTAAACTTCTTGAATTTTTCTGCAGTATCCAATAGTATGCTTACTTAACCTAATGGACTTTACTGAGAAGGTCACTAAAGCTATGGATGAGACAATGCACACTGTTTACCTCAACTTGGCCTAGGCATTCGACACAATACCTCACTTGGGCATTCTATATGCACTTACAAAATTAGACATAAACCCATATATCACTTGGTGGATAGCCAGCTGGCTCACTGATAAGGCACAAGAATTTAGGATAGTGGAATCCTTCTCCACAAAGTGGCCAGTCATTAACACAGAGTAGAGTCTTACAGGGATCAGTGCTGGGACCTCTCCTTTTTGGCATTTAATTCTCTGAAATCAAGGTAAACATCAAGCGCCTCTGGCTGACCACATCTGTAGATGACTATAAACTAGATGTGGTCATTGAATCTCCTAAAGCCATTGATATCCTCTAAGAGGGCCTGATGCAGACAAATGACTGGTGCCAGAGCTATGATCTAAAATTCAGTGTAAAAATGCTTTATGGTACTCTTTAGAAAGATGGCCACCCTGGAAATTATCACATTGATATTACACCCCTAAAAGTAGACTCAGTGGTCAGGGATCTGGGAATGCATGTTGACAGTAACCTGATCTTTATAGGTTTATATGTAAGCACTAGGCTAATGACCACAAAGGTCTTTTTAAGACTAGCCATGCATCCCAAATCTCTGACACGTTCTGGTATCCTGATAAGTGTAAGCAGTGGCTTGGGAGATTAAACATTTACATGAAGGGGTCTGGGAGATGAACTATTAGAGAAATAGGTGCCAAACCAGGGTGAAGTTCCTGTTCCTCATCCAGTTGTCCAAGTTACACTTCAATTGGGTTAGGGAGAGACTCTGCTTCACATGGATGGGGAGCCCGTTCCAGAGAAGGTGTAGTATATGGGATACATAACTGTCTCTCCAACAGGTCCTATATATAATACAGGCAATATTTAAGTCTTTAGAACAGGTAATTCTGCTGCTTTTTGTTTTGCAGATATTTAGGAGGTCCATCAGGGTGTGGTCTGACAATGCCTTGTATGCCAGGCATAAATCTTCCCTCAATAGCCTTTAGGAGACAGAATACAGGTATATGAGCTTGAGACAGTCTGCATGGGATATGTTACTTACACACTGTATTCATTTAGTGAGGAAACTCTTCCAGTTGTTGAAGGTGCTTGGTTAGGTACATACCAAAGGGGGAATTGCACTCCGTGATAGGTCTGATGAATGCCGAATACAGTGGAACAATGACCTCCTTGGACCTAGATGCCATACCTTTGTTTATATGTTGCAAAACATAGAATGATTTCCTCACTATGGTAGACACCTGATGATCAAAGGCTAGATTACTGTCTATGTGTGTCCCTAAGTCCTTGACTACTGGGTCAGCTCCTAGGAGTGTGTTAGTATGATAGTTACCAGGGGCAAATGACTTCCCAAAGGATACTGTTTTGCATTTCTTCGCATTTAGTTTTAGACCATGGTTCTGACACTAGTTATTTGTCTGCGTCAGCCCTTCATAGAAAGCATTTGTTTTGGTGGGAATTCTGTGACTGCTCCTAATTTGCAATCATTTGCAAATGTAGTCAGCCAGAGGCCATTGACATTGACTTTGACTTCAGAGAATTAAATGCCAGAAAGGAGTGGTCCCAGGACTGATTCCTGAGGAACTCCACTTGTGACTGACCTCTTTGTATAGGTGGTTTCCTCTATTCTAACCTCTATTGTCCTGTCTGTGAGCCATCTGGCTATCCACTGGATGATGTAGGGGTTTATATCTAACCTCTTGAGTTTATCAGCAATGCCTGAGTTGGATATTGTGTCAAATGCCTTGGCCAGGTCATGGTAGGCAGTGTGAACTGTTTTGCCATCATTCATTGCTTTGCTGACATTCTCAAAGAAGTCCACCAGGTTGAGTAGGCATAACCTGCCCTTGACAAAACCAAATTGGGCTGAGTCCAGTGTCTAAAGGTTTCCTATGTCATTACTGATCATTTCTATGATAATTTTCTCCATGTCTTTGCATATGAGAATAGTGAGACTTACGGGTCTGTTGTTGGCCCACCTTTCTGCAGAGAGATAACTGTTGCTGTTCTCCATTTGTGAGTAATGATACCGGTTTGGAGGCTATGGTTAAATTGCAATTCCAGACTGCCTGATAGGTCATGTTTCATGCTATTTAGAAGGCATCCAGGGATAGTGACTGGGCTCATTGATGCAGTGTTCTTTTTATAGAAGGAGCATTGAAAACCTGTTCCCTGGTGATATTGGGGGGGGGGGGGTATATTTGATGGTATTTCCTGAGGGAAGGTTTAATGGGAGAGAGTGATAAAGTTGGAGTTTAATTTTTTGGCCAGTAGGTTTACTATACCTTCTAGCTCCGTATAAGTGGCTTCATAAACAGTGAGGTCTGCATACAATTGTGTATTGCCTTTGAGCTTGAAGACGTAGCTAAAGAATGTCTTGTGGTTGTCCTTGGCCTAGGAGACCAAATTTACCTGAAATCTGGCTTTGATAGACTTTCTTTGTCCTTTGAGTTGTTTAGTTCGAATGTTCTTGCATCCTGCTGGATGCTCCACCTCCTAATTTTCACCATGAGTTTCTTCTTTCTGTTATACAGCCTACTGATGTTATAATTTCACCATGGTGGTTTGTTTTTTTAAGCTAATTCTTTACTTCTTCCTTTTGGGTACAGCTGCCTCTATGCAGCTATTAACATGCTTGTATAGGGTTTCTGTGAACAGTTACATGTAGGTAGCAGTGTTCCCAGGGTTTATGGGGGCTTGAAAGGTTGCCAGGTTATCACTTAATAGTAAGACAAAACACCCTAAACAGAGCCCTCCAAGAGTAACTTTACCTATATCAGTTCAAAGTGTACCTTCCTCCCATGACGGCACAGGGGGGCCTCTCCAGACAAAAGATTAACTGTTTTACAAACTCCAAAGGTCACAAACAGTACTAGATTCAGGAAAAACCTGAACCTAGTCTATGCTAGTGTTTTTCAAGTGAAGCAAACAAGTAAAATTTATTTATTTATTTTACATTTGTTGACCGGGCTAGTCTAGTTGGATATATGTCCATTTTCAGTAGAGGCCTGGGGAGAAAAGCTCCAATGGTTAGTACATGTTTAAACAGAGATCAGCAATACAATATTAAAATTTATAAACAGAGGTAGATAATACACATATTTCACAAATATGAAAGGAGCAAAAACAGAAAAGTGGAGTAATAAAATGTCTTAAAAAATGTAATAAAAAAGTTTTTTTTTTGTTTTTGAAAAAATGAACAAAACAAGCAGATCAACAGTAATTACAGTTGTTTTAGAATCTTACAATTTCTAAAAGCAAAACCAGGTGATGAACCATCTCATCTAGCTGCTTGATACAGTCAGGTATATCTGTATTTAGCCAACCGGCTCTCAGGAATTTAAAGATAGGGCTATAGTATTAAGCTATTAGAAGAACATAAAAAACAAGTGTTGAGTGAAAGATATGGCTTAGCTAGACCATATTTCTTAGACATAGAAGAAAGTCCAACTAATGGGATTGTAAATAACATTATAGATAATACTTCTAGAAATAAGTTTAGCTATATTATACAATATAATGCACATAGTAATAGGATTAATTAACTTATAAGATAAAATTGGTCTATATTATGTACATCTGATGTGGTTAAAGAAATTGTAGGTTCATCACCTAATTTTGCGTTTAGGAAATATATGAATCTGAAACAACACTCCCACTTGTTAACAACACCTATCATCTACCTACAATAAGAGTTTAATTTGATAATTCCTTTTCTTATGTAAAGGTATACATATGTACAAGTATTAAAGTATACTCAAATGATCAACTAAAGATGGACCCCTGCCCTCAAAAAAAAAAAAGAAAAATATATAGATGTATACGACTTTAATATATTGTAATAACTTTCTCCTTTTCACTAAAGTGCCTATTGTATATTGTATTTTCTTTGTTGTCTTTAAATATTTCTGTTAAATTCTATGTAAAACCAACACTGTACTGTTGTTCTTTTTTTTATTGGAGCTTTTCTCCCCGGGCCTCCGCTGAAAATGGGCTCACACCCAGATGGACTCTCCCGGTCAACAAATGTAAAATAAAATAAAATAAATAAACAGCTCTGTTGTAAAGACCTACAAATGTGCTTTAAGAATGCTGTAATAAAAAATAAAAAATACTATGCCTTGCTATGATTGTCAGTCTTGTTGCTATAGAAATAAGGACAATGTTTTTGTAAACCCTAATACAAATAAGACATTTTGTTTTTACACTTTTGCCACTTGTAAAACCACAAATTTGGTTTACTTAACCACCTGCAAAAATGCACTTAATTTTATGTTGGAAAGACCAACAGGATCTTGAAAGGATAGCCCAACACCTATCTGACATACGTAGGGAGGTGGAGAGCAATGCCTTAGCTAAACATATAAGCTCAGAAAACATGCATAGTTTTACATTTAGGGTTATAAAAACTATTAAAAGAAGTATTAGAGGAGGGATATTGTGTTGACTACTGAGAATCTTGAGTATAGATGGATTAATTACTTTCAAGCAGATGTGCCTCCTGAGCTGAATGATACTCTGAGTTTAAAACCTGTTCTTAAGAGAAGGTCTCTTTTTCCATGAAACAAGCACTTGAACATTTATTTTAATTTCTTTATTGTTGCTGTGCTTCTATTGTTTTGAATTTGTTCATGTGGTGTATATATGAAAGTGTGTCTTAGTATGATTTTAAGGACTGAAGAAAAGTTTTATCTCGAAAGCTTTGCTATTAAACTTATTTTTGCCTCACCTTTTGAGTTACTTGCATGAGCTTGAGAGAACACAGATGTTCCATACCAAAAGAATATAGGGAGTAAATAACAAAGTCCTATGTGGGCTGCCTGAATGCCCTATCCCTCTTCTTAGTCTCCTACAGACTGCTGCATGGTGATCTATGCCTAGCTTACAAGGCATCCTCTTATCCCACACTGATGGATTTGTTACATATCCTTAAAACAAATAGCATTAGAAATGCACGTTCTAAGGACCTAAACCTCGTCTGTGACATAAACAGGATATGTTGGAGGGATAGGTATGTATCTGAAAGATTACCCCTTATCTAGATTAGGCTTCTCATCCATTTGAAGCAAAGCTCATTCCTAACTCTGTTCGAACACAGCTTGTACAAATTTGTTTATTTATTTAACATTTGTCAACCAGGAAAGTCTGACTAAGACAGAGCCTATTTTCAGCGGAGACCCGGGGAGAAAAGCTCTCGACACATGTCTTTGGAATGTGGGAGGAAACTGGAGTACCCAGAGGAAACCCACACAAATGCAGGGAGGCATGTAGACTCCACACAGAAGGCACTCCAGCCAAGAATCGAACCGGAGAATCTCTTGCTGTGAGGTGACAGTGTTAACCACTGCACCACTGCGCCATCCAAATCGATGGAAAATCAGAAATTTCCTTTGGTTTGGCATCTATGCAACTAATAGATAGGGCAGCCTGTGAATGCTTGAAATCTGCAAGCCTATATCATAACCATACAGTTCCTTAGAGTATTGACATGTCAGCAATATTTTTGTAAATTTGGGGTAAGCTTGGCTAGGCTTAAAATAGCTCTTAGGCTAATACCTTAGTAACTACCTATGAACCTATGTTGTTTTAGCTATCTTTATATTTATGAACTAATGCAGAAGGGCCAACAACTACAAATTGGTTAACATAATTACTTCATTAAAATAGTTTTTTTCTGATCTCTTCAAATCCCCTGTATGAAAAGAAAGAAAAAAGAAAATGCAGAATGTAAATTTGAGATGAAGGTATCTTTGCTAAACAGTAGAAGTCTGTACAATAAAACAGGAAATTTAGACATTTTCATCTACTCTGATGATGGTTATATCTACACCATAACTGAAACACTTAACGATTCAAATATGTGCCAATATTCTGGGATGTACCTCATTTCACTGTTGCAGATCTGGTAAAATATGTAGTGATATCTCAGCATTTAAAAAAACACCTAGAAGTCCAAAACCAAGAAAACAATTCAGGACTCAAAGTGGAACATTATTAAGGCTTATAAATGCTTCCATGATGGTACCCATGCAAGGGCTGGTTTTAAACTAGGTAGGGACTAGGGCAGAGGTGGAGGATGGTCCCTTTGACTAAGCCTGGGTCAAAATCCCCCTATCCCATTAGAAGCCTGGTGTCCACCCAGCTCACAAAAGGTTTAATGGTCTAGATGCTCTGTGATGCATTTTACATCTTAATTCTGAAAGAGAATTATGTATTGGGTATTATTTTATACTGTTAGAAAGATTTATGTTTGTGCCTCCCATTTACTGCTAGCCAGAAAATGTATGTTTATGCTCCCCAATATGTATGTGTGCCCACAAATAAAAGTAGTGATCTTTTTTCACACATGTATACTGTCACTGCCTGTGGCAAGCCTGGTGTAATGCGCACACACACACACACACACACACACACACACACACACACACACACACACACACACACACACACACACACACACACACACACACGCACATATTGATTGTATACTTACTTACCTGGAGGAATTCCAGTTTACTCACAGAGGGTCTCTTGGAGTGTTAGTGGAAACCTGAGCATTTGGCTAAAGCCCACTACAGACAGCATGCAGACTCCATACAAAGTCAAAACATGGATTATTTCTTCACTTTGTTCATAAAATATCAGACACTAGTTTCAGTCCTTCGCACCTTCAGTCTATCATAGCCAAATATGCCTATTCTGGTACTATACACTTATTCTGATAATGAAGCAGTGACATAAAATGTCCCCAATCATAACTTGTGATATATTTTTATTCTCATACATCCAGCCCCCCACCCCCCATCCTGCATGCACAAAGAGACACGTACACATGCATATATATGGGCATACAGCACTGCTCCTGCCAAGCCAGATGATTCACTATTTGAACCCTGCTGTCATTTGATCACAGTCACTTATATTCAAAGATAGCCTCCATACCCATTAATTACATACACTTTTTTGACTGCATACCACTCACATATCAAATGTGATTAAAAATACCACAATAAAGTATTTTAAGAATACACAGCCTTGCAAAGCCATATTAGTGATGGTTTAACTTTATCAAATACAGTAGGACAGTTACTTTCATCTACAGCCTTCCTCCATATTCACCAGTTATAGCCACTTTGATTTTGTACACCATAGGCATCTGCTAGTGATAAAATGGCCACAATAATGTTTTTCAACTTATTTCTCCCAAACACAAAATAGCCTGCCAAACCTGTCACCACCAAGAAGCAGATATAAGTAACAGAAATATAATTTCAAGTTATAAAATAGTTTGTAGTATAGAGTATTTGTTTATTCTTTTCCCCACTTTATCCTATGCAGGGTTGCAAGAAAGATTTTTTTTCTACACAACATAGCTTCAAGCATTATTTAAAGATCATGTATGAATAAAATCATGTAAAAAAAAAAAGAAACATATAACAGACAAGTAGACCTTGGTTTATCCCTGACTCATGGCTAATTGATGTTTATGTCACAGATGAATAAAACTGTTCATCTTAGGATGCACAATATATGTTCATAGGTATTTACTAGGGTAATGACCACAGTGGCCTTTTTAAGCCTAGCCATGCATCCCAAATCTCTGACAAGTTCTAATAACCTTGGTAAGTGTAAGCATGGGCCTGGGAGATGAACCATTTACAGGTTACCTGTTTGCATTAGAGACATAGGTGCCAAACCAAGGATGAATTTCTGGTTTTCCATCCAATTGTTCAAGTTGCACTTGAATTGGGTTAGGGTGGAACTCTGCTTCACATGGATGGGGAGCTTGTTCCATAGATGGGGTAGTCTCTGGGATACTTACCTATCTCTCCAGCAGGTCCTATTTATATCACAAATAAGGTTTAAGTCTTTAGAATGGGTAATTCTGCTACTGTTTGTTTTGTGGATATGCAGGAGGTCCATCAGAGTGGGGTCTGACAATGCCCTGTATGCCAGGCATAGATCTCCCCTCAACAGCCTGTAGGAGATGGAATACAGGGATAGGGCCTTGAGGTGGTCTGCATAGGACATATTACTTACACCCTGTATTCTTTTACTGAGGAACCTCTGTGGGTGTTCAGTTGTTTGATATGCCAGGTTAGGTACATACCAAAGGGTGCATTGTACTCAATGATAGGTCTGATAAATGCTGAATACAGTGGAACAATGACTTCCTTGGACTTAGATGCCATATCTTTGTTTATAACTTGTGCAACATAGAATTATTTCCTCACCACTGTAGACACGTGATGATCAAAGGCTAGATTACTATGTGACTACTGGGTCAACTGTAAGGGGTGTGTTGTCAATATGATAGTTACCAGGGATCAATGACTTCCCAAAGGATACTATTATGCATTTCTTGGCATTTTGTTTTAGTCCATAGCTCTGATACCAGTTAATTGTCTGAGTCAGCCCCTCCTGGAGAACATTTGTGTCAGTGTGAGATTCAATGACAGCTCCTAATTTGCAATCATCTGCAAATGTAGTCAGCCAGAGACCACTGACATTGACCTTGACTTCTGAGAAGTAAATGCCAAAAAAGGAGCAGTGCAAGGACTGATCCCTGAGGGACTCCACTTGTTACTGGCCTCTTTGTAGAGGTAGATTCCCCAATTCTAACTTCATGGGTCCTGTCTGTGAGCAAGTTGGCTTTCTACCGGGTGACATATGGGTTTGTACCTAACCTCTTGAATTTGTCAACAGTGTTGAAGTGGGATTTTGTGTCAAATTACTTGGCCAGGTCAAGGTAGGCAGTGTGAATGATTTTGTCCTAATCCATTTCTTTGGTGACCTTCTCAAAGAAGCCACTAGGTTGAGTAGGCATGATCTTCCCTTGACCAAACCAAACTGGGTTGGTTCCAGTGTCTGGAGGTTTACTATATCTCTGTTGATCACCTCCATGATAATTCTTTCCATGGCTTTACATATAAGACTAGTGAGACTTATGGGTCTGTAGTTTCCAGGGTCTGTAGATGGCCCAACTTTGTGCAGAGGGATGACTGTTGCCTTTCTCCATTCATGAGGCACGAAGCCTGTTTGGAGGCTACAGTTAAATAGTAATTCCAGAGGCCCTGATAGGCCATGTTTCATGTATTTAGAAGGCATCCTGGGATATTGTCTGAGCCCATTGATGCAGTGTTATTGGTCTTAGAGAGAGGATTAAGGACCTGTTTCCTAGTGATATTAGGGGGAGCTATATTTGATGATATTTCCTGAGGGAAGGTTGAGGGGGAGAGAGAGGAGTAAAGTTGGAGCTGAATTTATCAGCCGAGAGGTTTGCTATATCTTCTGGCACAGTACAGGTGGCTCCATTTACAATGAGCTCTGCACACAATTGTGTATTGCCTTTGAAGTTGTGAACATAGCTAAATAATGCTTTGTGGTTGTCCTTGGCCTGGGAGGCCAAACTTACCTCAAATATGGCTTTGGTAGACTTTATTTGTCCTCTGAGTTGTTTGTTTAGTTTGATGAGAGTGCTTTTATCATTCTGGGTGCTGCACCTCCTAATTTTTGCCATGATTTTCTTCCTCCTGTTTCACATCCGATTGATTTTTGTGATTCCACCAGGGTGGCTTGTTTTTTGAGTTAGTTCTGTACTTCTTCCTGGTGGATACAGCTGCTTCTATGCAGCTATTAACATGCTTGTGCAGGGTTTCTGTGAACAGTTCTGCATAGGCAGAAGTGTTCTCAGGGTTTATGGTGGCTTGAAATTTTGCCAGGTTCTCACTTAATAGCAGGAGGTTAGCCTTAGAATAGTTCCTGAATATTCCCAGTTGAGCTGGGGGCCCAGGTTTTATTTTTACTTCAAAGGAGACCATTTTGTGGTCTGCCCTTACCAGGGAAGGCATTACAGTAGGGGATGTGCAGCACTCTTCCATATTAGTGAGGATCAGATCCAGTATGGTTGCACCCCTGGTTGGTGTATTGACTATCTGGTCCAGGGAGTTTGTGTTTACAAAATCCAGGAATCTCTGTGCATGTATATTTGATGTTGTATAGGATTCCCAGTTAATGGTGGGGTAATTAAAGTCACCCATGAATATAGTATTGGGTTGGATGGTTAGTGTTTCTAATAAGTTTAAATACATGGTATGGGTTTCCTGGGTCATAGAAGGGGACCTATAGCTTGCAAGGGAGTGGTATTGAATTTTACCTATGGTGATTTGAACATGGAGCAGCTCAAGTGCTCATCATACAAAATGTCTGTATGAATGTAAAATTAAATGATATATCTTCCTCACTGATGCCTTATTAGTAAATATTTACAGCTGAAAGTGGCATTCAAAAAATGAAAATCCAGTTATACACTTTATACCCGAATGTAACTTATATAAGAGTACCTTATATGAGCAATACCAGAATGCCTTTATTTAAAAATTCCAGATTAAGAAAACTTTACTGTCAGTTCACCAAATACTTAAGAAATGTAAAACTCAATTTATAATGAAATGTAAATGGGTTGTGTAATATTCCTGTGCACACTTAATGAGAGGATGCAGAGAAAACCTTATTCTAGGGATTGTAACTGACATCTTGAGGGTAGGGGCATATACTCAAACATTTGGGGGACATTTTGGGGACATTAGAAATCATAGTTTAGAGAGCCCTGTAGCAGATCACTTTCACAGAGTCCATGGGGGGTTTGATGAAAGTTTCATTTTTAGTATCTTAGCTAGAACACACTTAGATAAAGGCGGTGATTTCATTCACATGTTTTTGGAGATGGAAAGCAAATTTATTCTTAGTTATAGGACCATACAACCCAGGGGAATGAATTTAGAAGTTAATCTTAACATTTAATACAAACTTAACAAATGCTGAATAAATTATGCATGTGAGTTAAAATTTAAAAACTTAGTAAATATGTTTTAAAGTTAGACTATGCATTTAAATGGGATCACTAAATAATCTCGAAATCTTGAAATACCGAATTTCAAAATCTCGAGACTATATAAATGAAACCCCTAAATGCCGAAAGACCAAAACCGCGAAATTCAAAATCCTGAACGTACAATACATATACAGCACACACATACACAGAACTGCCCCCCACAATCAAACATATAATCCTACACTACAGATAAGCGGGGGACAAGCCCCCCCTGCATCCCCCATGTGGGGGGCAAGCCCCCCACACCCCTCCTACTTAAATATACCCACTCCGAGATCACACAGACACACAAAGGAAACACACCTACACATTTTACAGTCCCTCACACACAGACACACACACAGACACACACACAGACACACATCACACACTGACATACACTAAGGCCCCAGCCAACACACGTACACATAGATACTTACCTGAACTTCTACCCATCCATTAACAAACTGCAACACCAGAAGCACTACTTCAATATCTCCAAACATCGGGATTTTGAATTTCGCACTTCTGGTCTTTTGGTATTTAGGGGATTCGGCTAAATAGTCTCGAGATTTTAGGTTTCGGTATTCCAAAAGTTCGAGATTATGTAGTGATCCCATTTAAATATGATTGCAGTTGTATTTGTCATTTACTGTATAATTGGTGACTTCATAATTATATAATTGGATTGTAATTAATTGATGGCACTTACATTAAAAAGCTGCTTGGTGCAGTAAAAATCTTTCCTTGAAGGCATACAGCCAAGGTACCAGAAGCACAAGTAAATGTTATTTTAGCAGCAACGTTTGTGGCACCAGAAGTTCTTTTGTGTATTTTCTTCAGTCTTGTTCTGGTTCGGACTATCAAGACGGCTGCACATTGTGTAACAGCTTAATTATGGCTTTCCCAATGTGAAAAGAGAAACTTAGCATAGCAAGCCAGTGAACCTAAATGTCTGGGTAAATTTCAGTAATTAGCTAGTAAGTGCACTGCCTGGATGCCAGAAAAAAAGAAATACAGAGAACCTGAAGGAAAATAAGCTACAAAAGGGGATGAAGAACCATTGACTATGAATAGTACTGCAGCTATTCAGCAAAAAGCAGTGTAAGCTCCAGACAAGATTTCCAGTAACCTAGACGAAAGTATAAGATAATTGCACACTGGCCTAACTAAAATAAATGAAACAGGGATGGACTATATCAACTCAAACAATAAAAGGCTGGAAAAAATGGAAGAAGCTTTAAATAGATATTCAGATAAGGTGATAGAACTGCAAACTCGGAAATTGAATGAAGAAAAGGCTGGCTGAACATGAGACTGCATAAGAAGAGATGTTTCAGAAAATAATAGAATTAGAGGACAGAGCATGTAGGAAAACCTGAGATTTTCTGCTGTGCCAGTGAAGCTGCAAAGAACAGGCTGCATTAATTTTATGAAAGCACAGATAAGCAACTGGACTGGTATTCCACAACAGGAATTGTTTATTGAAAGGGCACGTTGTTTATATGCTCCAAGCCTGGCTATGAAAAAACAACCTAGACCTTTAATAGTAAAGATGCAATCTTACCAACAGAAGTAGATGATTTTGACAAAACTGTGGCAGAAGGACAAAGTACTAAAAGTGAGAGAGAGCAGTGTGTTGGTGGAGAATGGCTACTCATTGTACACCAGGCAGAAGAGTAGTACATTTATTCCATTATTCAGGGAATGTCAAGAAGCAGGCATGAGATTCAAACTTCTGTACCCAGCTATCTTGAAAATGTTGTTCCCTGGAAGGTCAAAATCATTTTTTGATGAAGTACATGCTAAGGAAGAAATATAAAATTTTGACCAACAAAAGTGAACTGTGAAATGGAAGGAGATTCTGCTTCTTGCTATTCTGGTAATAAAGACCACAGAGAGACTGTGCCAGTGAAACATTTTTCAGTGTTTCAATGGAAAATGCTTGACAGAAAGAAAAAGGCACAAGAGTCAACTAGATGGAAAAGGAGTACATTGGAAATTAAGCAGAGATGATTTTGGAGATGGAAATGATCAGGAATAAAACCAATAACTTGGAAACTGGCAAATGTGGGATTACAAAGCAATAATTATATTTGTGAAACATGACAGAACAACAAAATCTGGAAATGTTGGAGTTTCTTGGACTTTGTTAAAGTATACGCCCTACTTAATATCATTAATGTTCAGTAAAATATTTAGGAGAGGGGAACAGTAGGGAGAAAATTAACTGTAAGTAAAATATGTTTTCTTAATGGTAGTATTTTAATAGTGCATGATTTTCTTTGCCTGCCATAAAGTAAGGTTTTCTCAGTTATTTTTAAGTGTAGTGGAGATACCAATGTAAATAGGCGCTTCATTTTTTTCTTTTTTTTATTTCTCCCTTCTTTGCTCTTTCTTCTTGTTCAGTTTTAAGAAATGTAGGTACAAGAAACAAATCTGGTTAAAAGACATGACAGAAGAAAAATGAATGTGCTTTTTCTAATTTTTGCATAGGGGAGTGACTGGGTTAAGGCCCTCAGTTTAATCTAGTAACACGTTTTTAGAGAAAGCAAATAAATGAAAAAGAATTTTCAATATTATAAGACTTTTTTCTAGTAAACAAATGTATGCATGGCAGTTTTATGTCTGGTTCTAATGTCCCTAGAAGACCATCTGATAAAGAGAAATGGCTTAGAGAAAATGTTTTCTGAAAGCATTCAAGCATTCTCCCAGCTGAGGGAGCTATAAAGATAAGACAAAGCCAGACAACACTTAGCAGAAACATGAGCTGTACCCTGTGTCTTAGCTTGGATAATCTGTCCTTTAGGTTATCTCAAGTCTTTGTGTGTGGCTGTCAGTTTGGAACATTTGTTCCTATTAGGAGGGTAAAACTTCAGTATTTGAAAATGTACACAGTTTTGAGTGTTACTATTATGTTAATAGGTTTTAGGGAGTATTGGGGTGTGTTTGTTTTCTTTTTGTTTGAGGACTTTCAATAACACAAAAAGTCTTCTATGATGTGACATAGGCTCAAATGGAGATGACAAGAAACAAATGTATAAAAGAATTACCTGCCAAATAGTATATGCGTGTAACACAAAAGCTGGAACTAGACATTTAACAAAAAAGCTGTTATATATAAAAGGTGGGAATAATAACATTTCACAAAAATGATGCTTTCTGTAATGTCTTTAAATGTCACTGGTCTCACAGATAAATACAAAAAAGAAAGAGTAGTGAACTATATTTAAAAATGCAGAATGCAAATAGCTGTGCTACAAGAGAGACACTTGGAAAGAAATGAACATGTGAAATTGATAAAGAAAGGTTTTTGGATTGGTTATTCGGGGGAATACCTGGGTCAAAGGAAAATAGCACTTGCATTAATTACACAAGGAGCTCCAATAGTGATAGAAGAGGATAAAATAATGGTAGATTTATAGGGTTCAATACTGATAGAAAAGGATAAAAAGATAATGGTAGATATGTAGTACTAATGGGCTACTGGCAAAGGAAGAAGATTACACTGGCATGTATTTATATTTAACTGAAAACTGCTATAATGGAGCTTAAGAAAATTCTGGGAGAAATAATCATATTTCAGCAAGGAGTATTACTTATAGGCATAGATTGGAATTTGATCTGCAACATTGAAGAACTGTCTGAGGGGCCCAGTAGGGAAAATATAACAAAGGAGGGTAGATTTTTGAAGAAATTTATGAAAATATTTGGCATGGAAGATGTGAATTCAGTACTAGGCGTTCGGAGTGAATTTACATATTATTCCTCAAGATTCAAAAACTGGGCTAGGCTAGACAGAATTTACATTTCACAGGAACATAACTGAAGGTCTTGATATGCACCCAATGGCCATTTCAGATCATGTGCCAATAATAACTAAAATACAAACACATGGTAATGAAATAAAAATGAGACACTAGAGCTTTCCCACCTGTTTGTTGAAAAGAGAGGAATTTATGGAATGTGTAGTGGATATTATTCAAGAGCTATTACAGAAGATGTACTTATTTTCTTTCTTTACATTTGTTTACCAGGAGTGTCCGCTTGGGCCAAAAAGGCCCATTTTCAGCGGAGGCCCAGGGAGAAAAGCTCCTCAATTACAATATTTATAGATTGAACAAAATAGGTAACAAACAATAATGTGGAGTACAATGCAAGTGTTAGATATACAATACAAGTCAGTGATGTACAGTACAAGGAGTCACATGATTATTGAAATTAAGATAAAGAAACATTAGTAAGGCACAAGTGTATTTAGTTATAGAAACAATTTTTGATATTATTTCTCTTAATAGGAAAAAAGAAGAAGAAGACATTGTTCAGGTATGTGTATTTTTCCAGAGTAGAATATTAGCAAGTGGGAACAAGGGTTGCAGGAGTGTTTTGTTTTATCATCCTGGTGTGGTACAGGAACATAGCCAGTTTTTTGTCAGGTGATCTTTGAGGAGAATTTTCAGTTGAGAAAGGTTAGTTATGTGAAGTATATGTTGAGGGTATAGAGTTCCATGCTTTAGCTATTTGTTTTGAGCATAGGGCATCTCTGTAACTCATGTTTGCTCTGGTTACCTCAAGTAAAAGTTTATCTGATGTTCGGAGTGATCTGCTGTTGAAACAGGGTTGTATTAAGTTTTTGAGGGCAGGACAGTTGCTCGGTTGGTGTATGATGGTCTGGGCAATGGTAAGTTGGTTAAGAATTAGGAGGTTACAGATTTCGAGCCAATTTAGTTGTTGGAGAGCTATGCAGTGGTGTGATCTGTTTGTGTGGTTTGTGACAAATCTTCCTGTTTTATTGTAGCAGGACTCTAATTTGTGCATGTCAATTTTTCTTATGTTTATAAGAATTGGAGAGGCATATACAGGGTAGACAGTAGATGAGTTATGGCTTTGGCATATTTGGAGGTCTGGATAAGGTATGGGCTGGCTCTGTAGAGTAAGACAATATTGATGTGCACCTTTTTGATTGTTTGGGCTATATGTGTGCCTAATTTGAGTGCTTTATCAATTGTTACTCCTAGTAGTTTGGTGTGGTCTACTGGTTCAATTTTATTGTTGTTTTGGGAGTAGATAATGAATGGGGTGGAGGGCTGAGTTGTTTTGTGGTTTGTAAATAGCATTCATTTGGTGTTATTGGGATTAAGTACAAGTTGATTAGCTGATAGGTATTGTTCTATTTCAGTGAGAATTTTTTGAGTAGTTTGTAAGAGCTCGGGGAAGGAAGGGGCTGCACAGATTAGTGTTGAGTCATCTGCATATTGTATAGTAGTTGCTAAGTTTGTAGCTTTACCAAGGTTATTCGTAAAGATGGTGAAAAGAAATGGTCCAAGAATGGAGCCTTGTGGTACCCCCACTGAGACTGGGAGGACTGATGAGATTTCGTTTTGTCATCTGACTGCTTGTTGTCTTTCAGACAGATAGCTATGGAACTATGAGATGGCTGCTGGGGAGAGGTTGAGGGAGGCTAGTACAGTGAGTAATTTTTGATGGGAGACTGTGCCAAAAGCTTTTGACATGCCAAGGAGGATGGATGCTACAATTTGTCCCTTATTTCTGAATTGACTGACTTTGTTTGTGGACCTTATAAGAGCAGTTATGGTGCTGTGTTTAGGTCTAAAACCATGTTGTGTATTAGAACATTATTGTTCAGTAGATATGCTAGTAGTTGTTTGTTTATGCATTTTTCAAGGATTTTGGTCGGTGATGGAAGTACAGTGATGGGTCTATAGTTACATAATTGGGTAGAAGTCCCACCTTTGTGTAAGGGTATGATGAAATAGATTTTCCGAAGTTTGAGGATGTATTGTTCAGAGGTGGAGTGGTTTATTAGTATAGAGACAGGGTAAGCTATGGCATTGGCTGATATTTTGAGCAAATCATTGGGTAGGAGGTTGGCTGTAAGTGATGATGGTTTTAGTTTGTTGAGGAGTTTTTTTATGTAGCTAGTCTGGATAGGACTGATAGTGAAAGATTTGGGTTTGGAATTTGTGGTAGGGGGAATGGTTAATGGGTTGTTGATGTTGTTATTTAGTAGAGATTGTACTGAATTTGTGAAATGAATGTTAAATTGGGTGGCTATGTTATCAGTTACGTTAGGAGAGGAAGGGGTTTGGGTGGTGGATTGTCCAGGGTTTGATTTGTTTTATGGAGCTCCAGAATTTTTGGGGGTTGTTATGGTGTTTTTGTTGGACTGTTGTGTAGTAGTTTTTTTTTTTTTTGTCTTTTTTTGTCATTTTTGATTTGTTTTTTGACAGAGTTTCTTAGCTGCCAGTAATTTAAAAGGGTGGTTTGGTTCTTGGTTGCTTGGTATTGAGACCAGGCTTCATCTCTTTGTTTCATGAACTGTTTAGTGACTGTAGCTAGCCATGGGATTGGTTTAGATTTTGTTCTAATTTTTCTTAGGGGAGCTAGATTTTTAAGTATTTCAAGGAATTTGTTGTTGGAAGTATTGAACTTCTGAAAATATAGCTAGGGGGTGGGATAAAATTAAAGTGGGGTTTAAAAATAGGGTGGAAATTAAAGAAAGAGAGAGAGAGAGAGTTAAGTAACAAGAATTATTTAGAGGGACTGACACATGTTAAAGTATTGCAAAATGGGGTGAATCCCACAGAACAAGAAGAAGAGCAACTGCAGAATGATAAACAGAAAATTAGGGATTACCTCTATAATATGCATAGTTTAGAAAGACTGCTGTTAAGCAACTGTTTTTGAATAGTAACTCCAGAGCGCAAACACTTTTAACACAATGACTCAGGCAACAGAAAGTCGAAAGGGCTGTCGCCAAGCTTAGTGAGCCTATAACAATGAAGATAACGAGAGATCCCGGAGAAGTCTTAGACATATTTCAGAAATTTTATAAAAGTCTGTATAAAGCAAAGACATGTGGAAATCAAGAAAAGGTACAAATGCAAATGTTTATGGAAGAATTAAATATGCCATGTTAAGAGGTAGATGAGGCTTAGATACTAACAGTTAGGCTAGGAGGAGATGAGATAAAAATGGTGATATATAACCAATCTACAGCAAAGTCCCCAGGAATAAATGGTATTCCTGTGAAAGTCTGGAAGCTAGGAGGGGAAAATCTGATTTGATCTAGAAGGTTTTGTTTAACAGTATTTTAACAGGAGGAGAAGTACCAACATCCTGGAAGAAAGCAGTGGTAGGTGTAATACCTAAAGAGGGTAAAGATCCATCAGATCCAGCTTCATACAGGCCCATTTCAATACTAAACCATGACTGTGAAGTGTTTATGTCTATAATGGCTAAAAGAATGCCAAACGTGATACTAAAATTGATAGATATGGATCATTGTGGTTTTGTGGAGGGGAAACAAACATTTGACAGCATTAACAGAACATTGATGATCCAGAAGGAAACAGGATGCAAGAAAATACCACTGTTGTTGGTGGCTTTTGATGTAGAGAAAGCATTTGACAGAATAGCCTGGAACTTTATGAGCAGGGCAATGGAAACGTTTGCATTCCCTGATAAAATTATAAGGTTAATTAGGAGGATATGTAAGGGATCAGAGGTGAAAATTAAAGTGGTTAGAGTCCTCTCTGATAATTTCTGCCTGAGCAGAGGAATTAGGCAGAGGTGTCTTCTCTTCCCTTTGTTATTTGCATTATATTTGGAACCACTGGCAAAGAAAATAAGGGACTCGGAAGTCCAAGGATATAATTGGTATGGTAGTCAAGAAAAGCTGGCTCTATTTGCAGATGATATTATTTTATACCTGACAAAACCAGAAAGGGACATTACAATGTTGTGGAACATTCTGAAACAGTTCAAATCTTTTTGGGATACAAAATTAATGAAGCTAAAACAAAGGCAATAGTGGTAAATTATGTACCCACACATGAACTGGTTCAGCAATATGCATATTTATGGGAACATTATAAAATGAAGTATTTAGAAATATGGATTAAAAATAGTAAGATAAAGTTAAAATGTTTTTAGTCTCTTAAGTCTTACACACAGGTCAGGCACATTTTATCAACCAGAGAAGTTGTGAATAGGAATTAATAAAGAGCTGAAGGATTTTATCTGGGAGGAGAAAATGGCAAGAGTCAAGTGGGATAAGATGATTATTCAGTATAACAAGGAGGATTGGGATTACCCGATTTGAAAGGGTATTTCAGAGCAACACAGTTAAGAATCCTATACATAGCACAAGTAAGAAACTATAATTCAAAGTGAAAAGGGATGATGATGAAATAGGGGGAAGCTCAAGAATCAAGTAGAGACTAGGACTTTGGATGCAGACCTTTAAGGAGAATTACAATAATCATACAGAATATTATATTAATAAAGTAAAAAAAAGTATTCTAAGAACTAAGCTAACACGGGAATGGAGAAAGGAGATTCTGATGATAGGGATGATTGCAATTAGGGATACAGACAATAGGCAAGAGTGGGCTGGAATTTATTTGAGAAAACTGGTAAAGGAACCACGGTACCAGGAGCAAATTACTAGAGAGGGAAAGGTAATAGAATGGGAAGACACCAATAATTTATTTGGACTGCAGATTAGAGATTGCCTTCCCTATCAAGGATTGATATCAGAGTATAGGCAAAGAGAAGGAAATGGGGGGTCCTAAACAAAAGACCAGCATTGGTATAGTGTTTAGTAGAATTTATAACAGAAGCTGCTGTTAAAAAGGAATAATTAGTAGAACATATAAAATATTGCATGGCAACTATAAAGAATCAATCAGAGGAGGTTAGAAAGGATTGAGAAGAGAGACTGGATGAGAAATTCACAAAGAAACAATGGGAAGATATTTGTATGTCTCCCAAATATGCAAAAAGTCTAGAAGATGTAGGATCTTTGCTTGGAAGTTTTCATATAGGTATTTTTTATACCCCAAGTAGACTCCAAAGAATTTTTCCTTAGGTAGACAGTAAATGTTAGAGGTATGATGGGGAAGAAAGAGGTAACTGGGAACAGTTCCTGGGAGTGTAATGAGTTGGCAGACTTTAAAGATTCCTTGCAAACTGCTTTGTCAGAGATACTGGGCGAGCAAATTGGTGTAACTAAGAAAATTATTTTTTGAGCTATGATACAGAATTGGAATTGCCTGGACATAGTAAGGCCTCACTGAGTCTAATTATGGTGGCTGCCAAAAAAACAATCCCCAGGATTCATGAAGCTCGGTGCAAAGACGGCGTTAGCCTTACGCCGACCGTGCAGCATAGAGATGGTGCAGCACCACCACATGCATATTAATGAAGGCATTCTGCCATAACGGCCACGTGCATAGGAAACATGTACGAGTGTTGGGGGCGTGTTCAAGGGCTGCACGGAGGAGTGAACATGTCGGCTGCATACACGCAACCTAAAATGCTGACTAGTACAGCCTGCCTCTAATAGTAATCACTCCTGTCAGTGTCCGTGGATAGTGACATGTATGCAAAGCATACAAGACATCTTTGCGAACACCACAATAAGAAGTAAACACAAAGGCACGTAGCTGAATATCGAGTCCCCGTCCCTCAAACAAATGATATTTAAAACCCCGTGCCCGTATTCCATTGTAGTGTCGCTAGTTATACCAAGTGGAAGTGAAATGCATCGTGTTAGCATGCCACCAATTGCTAAGCCATCCCAATGGTTTGGGTTACCACCTGTCCTACACAGTGGCGGCTGGTGACTTCAAATCAAAGGGGGGCTGCAGGAGACAGCTGAATGGGTGGGGTCAACGGGAAGGGGTGCGGCCAACTAGAAAGGGGAGGAGCTATGCTCAAAACCACAAAAACTAAATATACTGCCCTGGGTGCCAAACCATCATTATGAGAGTCCAATCAAGACAAAATGAAGTGTAGAAGAATAAAAATATTTCAATGCATTGGCTGCATGACAGCTTAATATCTAGATGGAAACAAAAAAGGTTGTGAGGCATGAAAAAATAAATTACTTTTTTTTAAATACATTAATGGAATGCCAGTCAAAATCAAGTACAAGAAAAACAAGCAGCACTCAACTCAAACCACTTCTTGCACTGCATTTCTAATTATAATTTATATTCAGATTTATTAAAGTACCAAGTAACATGCTGAAAATAGAAATCTCTGATGCCCCCACTTGTAAAAATGTTCCTTATCCAAAAAAAAACCTGCTGCCTGACATCTACTTGTTTCATGGGGAAAACATGATCAAAGTAAAAAATGAAAAGCAAACAAGAAATAAGCTCAAGATACATTGCTTAAAAGGATTACTGTACAGGTTATGGGCGACACTAAAAGGATTACTGTACAGGTTATGGACCACACGATTGGCATTCTGTTTACGGGTAAAGCCTGCAGAGATGACTGGAAGTCTCCAAGTGTAATGAGACTCTTAAAATAATGTAATCCTGTCCTTTATTACAAATACCGGCATATGCATTTTAATACCCAAGGCTTGTACATTATCTAGTTAAGTATTCTCTACATGGCAACAGAAAGGCTTTCCATGTTGGCAATTCTTTAACAGTATGCTTATTAAAGCTTACTTGCATCTTGCAATCTCAGCCAAGCTTACCTAATGGTCATTAAAGTATTGCTACTTAAACACAGAGCAACAGGCACTTTGAGTAATAATTATAAATCAACAGTACAAAAAATATGACAAAAACCAGACCATTCTGTAAAAATCAAGGACAGATGAAAAGCCACTCTAGTACTTGTGTCTACATTGGATGGGGGGATACTCTGCACATTTACACTGCATAACTACTCCTTGCCTTGCTTCGACACATCCAGAGTCACTACATGGGGGAGTGGGGTGCAACAAGTATGTCACAGTTTGAAATGTCTCTGGCTGACTTGTGATGGCCCTGACACATTTGTCATACCTCTCAACCTCAGAGCAAGAAATCTGGACAAAGCCATACAAAGAAATGGGACAAAGGTCCAAAAGTAAGGACAATTTTTAAAATATTGCTCTTATAAACTTAGAAAGATAATAGAGGTCTTGCATTAGTATGAATTTTCTGAATGGTATGAAATCTGAAACTCAAATGTCTGTCATTATTTTCTAACTTCAGTCTTTAATGATTTGTCAGTAATTTGCCAAAAAAACACAATTTTATGAAAAATGGACCAAAAATGTGATGTAAACATATAAAATAGCAACACAATACAGCTGGGAACCTGTCAAAGACGGGATACTTTAATATTAGTACTGCTAACTTGAGCAGCTGACAAAATAAAATAATCTACATGCATTTCTGAAATAAAAGTAATCTAACTGATTATTACAGTTATTTCTTAATTATAAACCCTCCATGTTTTCTTCCAAAATTGCTATTTTGCGGAGGGATCATTAGAGGAAGAGCAACATTTTGAGCCGAAATCAAGGACAGTTGAGAGGTTTGGTTATGCCTAATTCTATAAAGCAATTTATTTGCATGTACCTCTCAACCTGTTAATGCAGTAAATCAGGACAAGGCCAAATATATTGGGGGAACATATAAACAGTACTAAAAATTGCTCTTGTATAAACTGAGACAGTTGATAGAACATGTCTTACTTTAGCATGCATTTTTCTGAAGGTTATGAAGTCTGAAACTCAGTGCATCATTATTTAGTGACTTAATTCCTAAATGATTTGCCAGAAAAACACAAATTTTATGAGGAACAAACCAAAAATAAGAAGCAAAACATCTATTCATTCTTTGAAAATCTGGACAGTTGGGAGGTATGGTTCAGCTGGGGCTGCCTAAGTTTGCCGCCCTTCCCCCTCACAAAACCATGGTTGAATGGAGCCTCCCCCTGCAGCCATTCCAATGATCCATTACTTGGCTATTTCACTCCATTTACCATAAACACTAACGTGCATACTGATTTACTTCTATGATGATTTGAACTTCATTTGAAAGTTTTATTTTGCATTTTACAGCACAAACACTAAGACATCTGCTAAACAAAATTGGCATTAAAACTTCTCTGCCATTGAAACTCGCATTCATTGAAACAACATTGAAACCCACATTCAAAGAAAATACATTTTACCCATGGCAGATAAAGATTAATTCTGGGCTGTTTTCAAATCATAGGCCCCTTGCATATGAAACATACATGTGCTCTTTGATACACCTTCCTATTGCTTTGAACATTTTTCCAGTAAACAATGAAACAAAACGCATGCACCAATGATAAAACTGCCCAATTCAGAACATTTCCATCATAAAAGTCTACTCAGACTTCTACAGTCCACTATTATCAGTAAATATGCACAATTCTACAGTCCACCATTATCAGTAAATATGCACAATCTCTGAAGTAGTAAAAAAGTCATCTAAATAATTCCACATTAAATAAATCTGTAATGAAGAGGTTGCTGCTAGCAATCACCTTTATTTTTCGATGAAACCATAAAATATAAAGTGTCTGATGCCCCTGAGGAATAAATTGTCTAAATTACATTAAAAATAAGCTAGTAATATTGCAATCGGATGGCAAACTGATAACAGGCTCATAGTTAGTATCTTAACTTTCAGTACGGCAGCATTCGCCCCGTATGGGAGTAGAACCAACAACCTTCTGCATCAAAAGCAAGTACACAACCTGGTGTGCTATTAGCAATGTGAGCTGACTTAGCATAATCAGCACTAAACTTCTCTTCCCCTGCAGCTCTCAGCTCCTTGTAAAATCTACTCAATACTCAACTGCATCTCAACTTTGCAGCACAAGAAATCTGGAAAAAGCCAAATTTATTGGGGTGGGTCAAAAGGGCAAAAGCCAGGGACACATTAAACATTGCTTGTATAATCTTGGAAAGCTACTAGAATAAAATGCTGTGTTACCACCATACATTTTACTGCCAAGGTCCCTGTGCAAAAGAGTCAGAACAACATACCACTATGCCAAATCACCTGCTTTGTGAAAAAAAAATGCTGTGTTACCACCATACATTTTACTGCCAAGGTCCCTGTGCAAAACAGTCAGAGCAACATACCACTACGCCAAATCAGCTGCTTTGTGAAAGAGAGGAAGACTGAAACTTAAATGGCTATCATTTAATGAATTCAGTTCTCACCATAGCTGTCAACCTCTTAGCACAAAACACCTGGACAAACCCGGTAATGAGGGAATACAGCCCTCAAACATATTCAGTGAATTCAGTTCTTGCCATAGCTATCAACCTTAGCACAAAAAACCTGGACAAAGCCAATAACAGGGTAATACAGTCCCAAAAATAAGGACAAATTTCAAATAGTCATCTTATAAACTTAGAAAATTGCTATAATAAAAGGTTCTGTTACTATATATTTATTGCTAGAATAAAAAGTTGTTTTACTATGCATTTTCTAAAGAATATGAAGTCTGAAATTCAAATGCCTGTCAATTTTACTTCTGATGGAACAAAAACAATTTTCAGCAGAGGCCCAGGGAGAAATACTGTAGACACATGTCTTTGTAAAATGGCAGGACACCAGAGCAAATCCACACAAACACAGGGATAAGACGCAGACTCCACACAAAAGGCACCCCAGCCAAGAATCAAACCAGAAAACCTATAGCTCTGAGGCAACAATACTGCCACTGCACCATCAAATATGTAAGGAATTAAACATTCAGAAACCTGAAGTCTGAAATTCAAATGCCTGTCAATGTTATTTAACATTTGTTAATCAGGACAGTCTGACTTGGAACAAAAAAACAATTTTCAGCAGAGGCCCAGGAAGAAATAATGCAGACATATCTTTGTAACATGGGAGGACACAAAAGCAAACCCACACAAACACAGGGAGAAGATACAGACCCCACAAAGACGGCACCCCAGCCAAGAATCAAACCTGAGAACCTGCAGCTGTGAGGCAACAATGCTACCACTGCACCATCAAATATCAAGCATTGCAACATTTACAAACCACAGATATTATGAGTAACAGATCAGATCAAATATGAGGCAAAAATCTGCATTTTTTTTACAAATGGTGGTGGGTAGGGAATTCACCTCTTTAACACCTGCATACAAGGTACAGGGCTCAAGCCTGAGGTATTCCCTACCACACCACCCTGAGTCTAACCACCAGTATATTGCACCTGGGGCACACACACACACACACACACACACACACACACACACACACACACACACACACACGCACGCACACACACACACACACACACACACACACACACACACACACACACACACCCCCAGAAATCCAAATCCCTATCCACACACTCACCTGTAGCATAAATCCAAATCCCTGTCCGAAAGTACGAAAACCCGCCTGTGCACATCCCCGTCGCAAGATCTTCCCCCGACGAGACTGCAGCAAACTCCAATCCACACCAGACTCTGCCCATCGCGAGATCGACGCCCGACGAGACTGCAGCAAATTCCAAACTGTTGACGTTGCAGTCCGACCCTGACGCGTTTTCCCAGCGAGTTCCAGGACAGTCTATGCAGTTTAAAACTGCATAGACTTCTGGGAGCTCCGTTCTTCATGTTTCCCAGTCAGGACTGCTGCTGAGACCATCTGCGCATGCTCCAGACTGTCTCAGCAGCAGTCCGGACTAGTGCGCATGCGCGAAAGTACGCAATGTTTTTTAATTTTTTTAAATTTTTATTTCTTTATTTTTCTTTATTTTAAGTTGAGGGGGCTGCAGTCCGGCAGTCCAATAGCACGGGCCACCCTTGGTCCTACATTGTGAAGGACAGTCCCCCTCTCGGCAGATGTGTCCATACCAAAACCATTATAAATGTGAAATGTCATGTGATAGTAGGACATAATTATGTCCCATATTTTATGTAATAGTCCCATAAAATGCTTATGTGTTACAAGAAACAGAATAAGCAAGTAAACGAAACAGAATAAGCAGCTATTCCGCTGCAACAATAAAAGCTTATATGTAGGCATAAAACTAAAGTACTATCCTTTGTAATGACCGTGGGTATGTGTTGGCCTGTAAACTCAGATGTGTGTCCCGAAAATGTCCCATCCAGGTCATATGAAAAGGTGGCAACCCTACCAATGGTCAGAGCATTCACCCAATATCTGCCCATTCGCGGTCCAAGTCGTCCTTGTCAGGATGGTCCATAGATGAACGGGTATTACCCGGGTTTACCGACCATGTCATGAAAGATAAGTATTTGCATGTACCTATGTGCATGAAGTACAGCATGTGGACTGGTCAGAAATACTAGTGTAGACCTCACAACCATATTGGTCCCAAAGATATGTAGTGTACGCAATGTGTTCTGTTGACTGTGCCATGGGCCATCAACTAGAGAAGGGATGAATGGTGTCTGCGGAATATGGGGGTGGGGGTGACTGGTAATGTAATAATTCACAAAGGGGAGACTGGGTTGGATGCACAATAGGTGAACTGGAGGACTACGAGGGAGCAGTGGGTCAATCAGGAAGATAACCAAAGCACAAATATACACATCCGCAATACAATCCCACAAACATGTGAACATTAAAAAGTGCAATACACATGTACAGAAACGTTACCGGCACATACCCACATAATGGTCTGGCCTGAACTGAGCCATCCAACCCCAACACACCTTGGATACATAATTGAATACCCATCATCCCCTTCACAGCACACCACCCCCCCTTCCTGAACATCCAAAACCAGCCATACTCGGGCTGCCAGATAGGCGCGGCCATATCTGCACATAGTGATCCCTACCCATATCTAGTAGGCAGTCTCAGGATTGCAAACTATGTATCCCTTGCATGTATAACCATACCTTGTAGCCATAAATCGGTCCCCACAATTTTTGGATATCCCTCATGGGATATGTATCTGTTCTAAACATTAGACTTGGTGTCACGACACAATGTCCAGTCCTGTATACATCTGGACACAAGTTGTATGAGCAGTAGTTGTCCACAAGACTGCTCAGCCTCCAGCCGGTCCTGCAGAACCTACGACCTGGGATTAAACACCTTGCCATAATGCACATCTCCCCACATGCATTATTGGGAATATACACCTTACACATTCGCATAGTGGCAGTCGGATATAGGGTGCTTAAGGTGTTTTAAAGCAGATGTAAGTAGGGTTACCACGTGCCCCACCTTGAGAGGGACAGTCCCTTTTTGGGCAGTTGTGTCCAGACCAAATATAATAAAATGGCAAATGTCCTGTGATTGTAGGAAATATGTCCCATATTTCATGTAACAGTTGCATAAAACAGTTATTTCTGTATGTAAAATACTTAAAGTTACAAGAAAACAGATTAAGCAACTAAACTGCTACTACAATAAGCTTTCATTTAGGCAAATAAGTAAAGTTCTAACCTTTGTACTGACTGTGGGTATGTATCGGCCTGTAAAATCTGATGTGTATCCCGAAAATGCCCCACTTTGGCCATATGAAAAGGTGGCAACCCTAGATGTAAGCGTGTATACGCGACGGTAAGTGGCGGTGATTCAACAGTATGGGAAATGTAAATGAGCATGTAGGTGTATTTGCATGTGTATGTACAGACTGATACACACACACACACACACACACACACACATATATATATATATATATATATATATATATATATGTAGATATGAAGAATGAACATGGTCACAATATAGGAAATCCCCGTAATAGTTAGTGCTGTTATATAACAATCTCCCCGTGCTACGTCTGACTTTCAACTAGGTACAGGGCAGTCCCGGTCCCCAGACGGACAAGCCTAAACCTGGATGACCATATGAACACCCTGACAATCGAACACACATATGTCCCAGGACTATAGGCTTTGGAGATCTGAATATCCTCGGAGTGAGTCAACATGCGGCACGGGTCCAGAGCAGTAGGGAATAGGGAATGGTGCATGTGTAGGAGTGCGGTTTTCCCAACAGGAAAATAGATGCCTGCTGTGTAAGTGAAGTTATGAGGCATGTGTTCGGGTAACTATGCACCATGGGAATACATATAAATGAAGCAGAACACCAATAGTGTAGTGGTTACAGCATCCGTCTAATGAAAAGGCATTCACGGTTCAAGGTCGACAATAGCATATATCATTTTCCTTGTGGAATGAATGTTGCTCTGCTGTAAAGCCTACATTTAAACATGTAAAGGTGAACGTGTGTATTGCATGGGACTATTAACCAGATCCTTTCAATCAAAGTGGTATTGTCATAATGAATAAGGCACAAATAATGCTAACATGGGTCCTGCAAGGGGGAAGTAAAGGATATGATATGACACTGTACCCATACTACTTCCCCCTTGCAGGACCCATGTTAGCACTGTACTTACATATAAATGTACTGTCGATGTTTTGAAATGTCGATGGTTTCGTTTCGATATAGTGACTGTCGTTATTTTGCATGTCGTTGGTTTGACATGAACCCATATATACACGCACACACACACAAATATATATATATATATGTATATATATATATATATATATATATATATATATATATATATATATATATATATATATATATATATATATATATATACACACACACATGAATATACATGTATGAATACATATGCAGATATATCTGTATATATTAATATATATATATATATATATATATATATTTATATATATATATATATATATATATATATGTTACAATAAATATACACATGTATATATACATGTTTAGATGGGGCATATGTTGGTGGGAGGTCCACTCAACAACATCTACCTCCCACCCCCCCCCAGCTAGGCCGGTGAGACATACAGATATGCAATAAAGGTAAATACAACACTGCTACCCAGACCACTGGCAGAAAACTACCAGTGGGAGAGATCTACAAGGTCTACACTTTAAACATGGACAGCAACGTCCCTTGCGGGACACCAAAAATTTGGTACATCCAACCAATGGGGGTAACACTATTATGACCAGGATGTAGCTGTACACGGAACAGTAGGTTGTGCAAGCCTGATAACACATGGTACGACATGTGTCCTGACATGGGGAGAGTGGGCAGAGTGTAGGGGTGTGTTCATAAATCACCTGCGTCCACCTGCACCCACAGTAAGGATGAGTGCTGTAGAGTAGTGGCAGGTAGGGGAACTATGGGTATGCGATTATGGGGCTAGGCATGCAGGTGTTGGCTGGCAGACACATATTAGGACCGCCCCGTGGGTGTAATTAATATTCCGATGTGGGTATAGCAGATGCCCATACCTCCCAAACCTTAAGAGCGCATCTACTGGACAGTCCGTAAACCATTGGGGGAACACATAGGGACTATATCATTGAACTGTCCCCGATTACCAGGGACGTCTGTGATTACGAATCAGAAGCTAACACAGTCCCAACTAAACCCTCCTAGAACTAGTGATATTAGGAAGAAAGGTGGCAGAATGCATGTAATGAATAATGACAACATGTAAGAGCCATAAACAGCATGTACCTCAATGTGTATGAATACATATGTGCTCTGTGTCCGTCAGTGTGTCAGGTTAATAGCACCAACCTTCTAAATGTGTCCCTGAGGTCGTTATGCAGTGCCCCTGATTCAGTGTTCATTCTTCCCCATTCGTATGAGAGGTCTGATAGTGAAAGAAAGCGCGTTCCGCCGACTACCTTAGAAAGTTGATAGAATAATAGGGTTGGAGTTACCACCTGTCCACCTTTATGAGGGACACTCCCCTTTGGGCAGTTGTGTCCTGCATAAGGCAAATGTCCTGTGATTTAGGGCAAAGATTACCTTTATTGTCTGTAGTAGTTGCATAAAACAATTATATTCCTCTGAAACACCTAAATGTTATAGGTAACAGTATAAGCAACTATAATGCTACAAAAGTAACCTTTTATTTAGGCAAAACAGTGAAGTATTCCCCTTTCTGCTGGCTGTGGGTGTGTTGCCCTGCAAAGTCTGATGTCTCTACATACAGGCCCTATAGGGTTGCTACCTTTCCAAATGGCCAGAATGGGACATGTTCTGTAGAAATGTCAGACATTCCAGGACAAAACATACCTACAGCCGTACATAGTACAGGATTAACAAATAAAAGCTTAATCTATTTGCATTTGAATTACTTATGCCACTTCACATAACATATAGAAGTGTCATATATAAAATAACTGTTGTATGCAATTATTAATGAAACATAGAATATAATAATGTCCTGTAATCTGGACATGTGCTATGTCTTGATTATTTTTGCAGTGTCCCTCGCAAAGTGGGACAGGTGGTAACCCTAAAGTCCCACCTTGGCCAATTGAAAAGGTGGCAAACCTATAATAGGTATGCGGTAGCATGACCCGTCCGATGGATGTGGCTACCACAACCCAACTATTTGTCTGTAATGCAGGGTCTCAGTTCCCGTGTATCAGCCAGATGGGAGCAGAGTGTATGCGGAACACACGAATATGATTAATTCACTGGACAGGCCGCTGATTCCGTACAGTCGAACGCCATGCCGTCGCCTAATGGGCAGCCATTCCTGATACTGTAGTCAGGAGTGGCCTTAGGTCAACTGGTGCCCTAGGCAGAGGGCACAATGGCACCCCCCATCACACCACCCAGTGCCCCCATCCTGGTCTACCTACACCAAATAAATACTGGTAAAGTGCCCCACTAAAGTGGCGCCCTAGGCAGCCGCTTAGTTGGCCTATACCTAAGGCCGGCTATGACTGTAGTCATGTAGTCTGACATGATAGGCATCACAAGGTGGGAGCAGATTGTAAGTGGAACACACAAATATGAATGATTCACCGGACAGGCCGCTGATTCCATACAGTCGAACGCCATGCCGTCGCCTAATAGGCAGCCATTCCCGATACTGTATTCATGTATTCCGATGTAATAGGCATCACAAGGTGGGAGCACATTGTATGAGGTACACACAAATATGATTGTGTCACTGGACAGGCCGCTGATTCCGTACAGTCGAACGCGATGCCGTCGCCTAATGGGTGGCCAATCCCGATACTGTAGTCATGTAGTCCGATGTAATAGGCATCACAAGGTAATATTGTGGTCCTCACTCACACCCAGGTGTGTGAGTGACAGATGCAAGCACCAATGTCGGTGCATTAGCAAGTGCGGGATCAAGCAGGTGTAAGCGTGTTTGGCTACCAGTATGTGAGTATTACACTGGTTAACCAATGTAGAGGCTAATCGAGCATAAGAGGCTGTAACCAGAGGATATCATACAGTGCAGTCATTCAACAATATAGGAATGTATCCCATCATGTAGATGTACATGTGAGTGTTTATGTCTAGCATATAGGTACATACATATATAGAGATGTATCAGGAACATACCATGTGGCAACAAAGCATTACAAACGAATGAAACGTGAAACACCAGTAACGCCTGTATTATGTAGTGGTGTTGCTCTATGTGATCGCAAGACTCCCTCAGACAGACATTTGTCAGTCATACACGCAAATAGTTGTACATTGGCCATATACATCACTCTGTGCATGTAATGTACATTAACACAACAGTGCCTGTCCAATCATTATGTGTGAACAGTACTCTTGTAATGTGCTGTGTGTATCATCATCATCATGATAAAGGTAAATGGGGTAACCATAGAGGGACTGGTAGTGTTTTGTGTACAATGGGGTCATCCTTCTCATGTGTACCTGGACCATGTAGGAGTGATGTGCATACCAGGATTTTGTGCCTGAGGGACAGGGGTGAGGATAACAGTAGTATGTTATGATGCATATTACAAGGGTTTCATGTGTCCAGTGGGCACGTGTGTGTAATGGACAGCTATGTATAGGGCAGATGGTGTCCTAGGAGCCGAATGGCCTTGTATATCCGTAGGTGAGGGTCAGATGTTGGGTAAGGAGTGTAGGTATGGCTGTGGAGGATAGGTAGGAGCACAGAAATGACAGCGTACAGGGTTGGTATATGACACATGTGGGGAGGAATACACCCTGGATGGGGAAGGGTCTTCGGCATTCAAAAGCCCATGGGAACAGTGGGATGGAGGTCCCCAGCCATGGGCAACTGCCACTGCACCTACACAGCTGAAAAGGAGGCAGTGCTGGGGGCTGTCCAGGAAGGGTAGCATCACCCTGTAAATGTGACAGTCAGCCATTGAACTGCCATATCTGGCTTTGTAACCCCTTAGGGAGCCACCAATGCAACATGTCCGGGACCGCACGACAGCAGATATGTACCTGTCTGGTCCCACTCCCAAGGGGGACATGCTCCATCTTCAGTGGTGGTACCACCAGAAGGTGGTGCAGAGCCAACAGAGGTTGATGTCTATGGCTGGGCCCCAGATGTGCTAGTGCCTGATGCAATGGTCAGCTGAAGTGGGACAGGAGGATCTGCAGGGACCTACCAACCCATTCAGCCTATGGTGTTGCATTTTAAACCCACATATGGCTTAGTGATGGACAACAGCATACAGGATTACCTACGACAGTATGCATAGATATCACCAGCAACCCAACACAACAGATGGTATACATTTGCAGAGGGAGCACAACACATGCATATATATACCGCATGCCAACTGTACAATGTATAGTAGACATGTGATCACAGCTATGAACAGTTGCCCATCATTGGCTTGTCACTGGGAATCCCACACAGTGTCAGTCATACCACTGTCTCATGTGACACATGTCCAGTCAGGGATGCATTGGCAGTAACACATCCCTATCATCATGTACTGTCTGCAATCCTCACACTATGCTTCTGCTGTGCACAGATGTGTGTTCAGTGTGTAACACAGGAAACAAATGGATGCACACACTGACCAGTTCACAGATGGCCCTACAGATGGGGGTCCCTCATGAGCAGAGTACTGTCATGTCTGTATTATAGAATGCAGAATAGCCATTACCACACACATGTTAAACAGGCAGCAGTCTCAATGCAGCATAGCTACACTTACATGCTGTAGTTATGTGTGGCACATCACCCTCCTGTCATTAGGCTATTTCCCACTGTGGAAAATGATTGAGGTACATCCAGATATCATCTGTGATGCCATGTCAGAACATCACATCCAGGTACCACTCACAGCGACTGTCATGGCCAGATAATAACATGTTTCCCTAGATAGTGTACTGTGTTTATCATGCGGATGGCTATGGGAACACCGTCACAGTTGTACCACATGCAATCGGCTAGAGGAGGACTGCAATAGGTGCAGAGGCCATCACCTGACCATTTCCATCTCTTACAATACACATGCTGCTGCTGTGTGGGTGTACACCTTCACATCCACCAGAGACTGTGTGGGCGGACAGGCAATGTAAACCAGGGAAGGGCTTGGAGACTTAACCATAAGTATCATCTGCCACACGCCGAATTGTACACCCCTGGCTACTCATTACTATTACATGTGCATGACATTACTACATGTGCCACAAAGGCGACATGTTGCTGTGCTGTAAGAACATGTGTGTAGTTGAGTGAGTGCCATCTGTAACAGATATAGTAGACATACATTAGGTGTGGCACATGTCAGATCACATGAGCGGATGCCATTGTCACCACAACCACACTCTAATGAACATGCATTGACACCTTTGCCAGGGCGACAAATACACAATGTAACTACTTAGTTTGCCATACTGCAGTAATGCACAGGACCACATGCACCATAGGGGATATCTGGAGGTCCTATGGGCTAGAGCATGTGAAAGTGCTTGACAGCTGTTGGTATGCCAATGAGGTTTATACTGGGAGTGACTGTGGTTGGGAGCATCACAACCCACATGCAGACACAGGGTGCCAGTACTGGCATGCAGGTATGCATTGCTCCATGGGTGTGTAGTGCTTGGCTGTGCAAGATGGCTGTACAAGGCTTGGTGAGGGGTAATCCTTGCCATCACGTCACCCGACAATGGTGTGCAGTGCAGGGGTGTAGTGTCTGCAATATCCCACACAGATGGGTACTGCATTATCTGGCCTGACATCCTGGTTACCAATATGTAGGGCCATAGCTTTGCAATGCATGCCATGTCTGTATTTGATAGTCATTCATATGGACATTGCCTGGGATGTGCATGTCCCACAATACTGTACAGTGACATGTACAGGTGTACCTGGTTTGGCAGACACATGTAGTGTACACAGCCTGTTATACCCCGATATGCCAGTACTGGCCTGATGTGGCGAAAGCTGCTTATAGTGAGCAGGTCAGCCCTGCACCTGCATGGATAGTATGATACAGGTATTCTGTGGTGTCAGTGGCATGGGTCCATACAGGGCACATGTGTACAGCATTGTCTGGCCTTAGTGGATCACATTTGATGGCACCACATATGTTGCAGGCATTCAGCGTGGAACATAGTGAAGGCACAATGTCCGCATATATGTGCCTATTGTACCGCTGTACAGGGTTCCATGTCCTCTGCAGGCCACTGCAGTCACACCATGCCTACTATCTGTCCTCAATGTGCATGCTACTAGCAACATAGTGGGATATCCTAGGCAAGGTTGTATGTGCATGGCACATGGGTACGGGACATATACCGGGTACTAGTAGGGCTGCATACTTAGTTCACCAGCCCTTTTGCCAGATGTATGGGTATGGCTTGCCAACACAGTGCCGTGGCTGACTAACAGCTGTACTCCTCGTGAGGTGGCCAATGTGTGATAAGACGGATACTATATAGGAAAACTACAAAACCTGCTCCCAAACATGTCCAATGGTAAGACAATCACGGCAACCTCTACACAGGCTATGACAAACAAACACACACTTGCCGTGTCCTATATACAAACCCCTACCATATCACACTGCAGCAACATGCATTTAGGGAACATGCTGTTGTGAATACTACAAAGCACTGCACTTGTCTCACACAGGCAGACACACACACACACACACACACACACACACACACACACACACACACACACACACACACACACACACATGAAAACAGCTACTAGTAACACAAAAAAGGCAAAATGGTTTTGTGAAAGGTCCCGTTTATTCAAACTTGTTAAAAACACCAAACCATAAGAGATATAAAAATATATACTAAGCGCTTTCACCCATGACCATTGTGGGAATCTTCAGAGTACAATTGTCATAAAAACTTGCATCCTTATATACACTAAGAACACAACACCCTAATGTTGAAACCAATGAGTGACTTCCATCAATCTGGTATGTTAATTGGAAATATCATTTTCTAAATTAAAATAAGATGAAATAGAATAAAATAAAATAAAATAGCAAGACAATATAACTAATACAAACTTGCAACAACTGACCTAAAATATATATAAAAATTGTGTAATATTCTGATATTATATAACAATAAATACAATGTTTAGAAAACCTGTGAATATTTACAAAAATGAATATGGTAAAACGCTGTTAACCATTAGAAATTTAGCACATATTAATATGTATATCTGCATAAACTAAAACATAAAAATGTGTCAAAAAACTTTTCTAATGTCCAGTTAATCATATACAATATGATTTGTGTTTTAATATACTTGAAATGGAAATGTAGTCATTAATTCCAGGTGGATTGGTGGCATCCAATCTCAGTTGCCATAAACATTCCTTTGCTTCCAATAGATTTTTGTCATCACCTCCATTAGTATTATTTGGAATTCTGTCATTCACAAAAAATATAAATCTCTTGAACTGATTACATTTCTGGCTGTGTAAATATAATGAACTCACTGTTTTTTTGTTTTTAATGTCCCTAATATGTTCCACAATTCGTAGCCTAAGTTTTCTGATGGTCTTCCCTACATAGAAAGTGGGACAACTTATGCACGTCGCAATATAAACCACCATTTTGGTATTGCAATTGCAATAACCAGGACATCTAATGGTTCTCCTATAGTTCTGAACTGCTACATAGAGTCCATCATTTAGAAACTTACAAGTACTGCATAGGCCACATTTACTCATTTTAGACATTTTGTGTACGTTCTTATTGGTACCCGTCTCTAATAGTTGTTTCAAATTCATACCCCTACTGTATGTTATCTCAGGGTTTGTTTGTGTCTTTCGGCTTTTCCCGGTTAGGGGTCGCCACAGCGAAACTCCAGTCCGCTAATGATTGGTAGTGGATTTTTACATACCGGGTTACCAGCCCTGACGCATAACCTTCAATGAAGGCACGCCCCATTCATGTATGCCTCCACACAGAAGATGCTCTAGCTGAGAATCGAACGGGACAACATATTGCTATGAGGTGACAACACTACCGCAGCCCCAACACCTCAATTCCAAAAAAAAAAAAAAAAAAAAAGAACTTGGTGAATGGGCAGATGGTTAGATTATCTAGAATAGTGAGTGATACGAACACAGTCACTGGCATAAAATGGACCCCAAAAGATGATGGCACTGAAGAAAATAGAAAAAATGGAACGATCTTCGTTTTAAATTCCAATGCTCTCTCCCAGCACAAAGTATAACATAATAAAAATGCAGCAGCAGTCTGTAGACCAATAAAAGCTTTTAATACCAGAGTAGCGCTTTCACCAACAGGCTTTATCAACTCACAATAAAAACTCATTCTGACATTGTATATATAGCTGATACAATTACCTAAATTGATCAATTAATGACTCAATAAGACTGATTCATAGTCTTAAAGTGATAGATTAAAACAATGCTATAATAATCCGCACTATAACTATCTCTAAAACTCATCACACAATCGTACCCCTAAACAGAAATATATAAATATACATATGTAAGAATATAATACATATAATGCATATGTTCAGAACATTCATATATACAAAAATGAGTATAAAAATAAAAATAAAAATATATAATACATAAAACATTAGATGTCAACATATAAAAATCCAGCATATAGAAATGCATGTGTAAGGGACTGTATATCTACTTGTTAGAATACTAGGTGTCACTTATTATATACCTTCCTTGTCCTCCTTTTTTTCAAGATAGGTTTTATTTGGATTTTATCATTCAACCCTGGTGGTTGATGTGCCCCCAGGTGAATGATCCATCTAAGTTCACACTCCAGTATATAATTATCCAAGTCACCTCCCCTAGCAGTGGGGCATATATATTGTATGACCCTGAGTAAAAAATTATGTGTCGTGCCTTGGATATGTTGATGTTTTGCTAGAGCATTATGTTCTGTGTTCTTACCAATGTGGTAGACATGCTCCCTCACTCTCTCCCTAAGCTGTCTACTGGTCTTTCCCACATAGAAAGATGTACAAGCTGTACATGTTGCTAAATATACTAGTCCTTTGCTCTTGCAATGTGTTCCTGTATTAAATTTGAATTCCCTATGTGTCACTGGATGCTCAAAAACTGTATCAGTGTGTATATAAATGCACTGATTACACTTATTACACGGAACAGTATTGACATTCAAATCTAAGTTACGATGACTATCTATACTGGACAATGACGGATAACATAAAATCCGTTTGAGATTAGGTTTATTACAAAACGTAAAAGTAGGTACTTCACCTACTAAACTGCCTAGTTCTTCTTCAAGGAGTAATGTATCCCAGTGTTTCAATAAACTTTCCTTCAATACTCCAAAGTCTTTGGTGTAATATGTTAAGAATCTCACATTTAGCCCTTCACTAGCCTTCACCTTGTTTCCACTGAGATTAGAGTCAGAGAAATAGGGCTGTGCTGTAGTATTCCTCTGCTTATGTATTTCTTCAGAAATAGAGTTAAAAGTCGTCAGATCATAACCTCTATGACTGAAGTTGTTCCTTAGAAGTTCCAGTTCTCGTGTAAACCCTTCCACTGAGGGATTGAGCCTAGATGCCCTTGTAACTTGCCCCTTTATCACATTATGGAAAACAAATCTAGGATGCATGCTGCTCCTATGTAGGAGCGTGTTTTTATAACAGGCCTTTCTATGTATAGATGTATTTAGTAGACCACTGGGTAGCCTCTCTATATTCACATCGAGGAAAGAGATTCTGTCATATGAATACACAGTAGTGAATTTCAGGTAATCCAACAGCTCATTTACTTGTGTGAAAAATTCTACTAAATGACCAACCTCTCCCCTCCAGATGAGGAAGAGGTCATCCACAAACCTCCTATAGAAGCCCACATGCTTACCAAAAGAGTCCAACTTAAAGAGTAGTTCCTCCTCCCATTGGGCCATGACAAGGTTGGCGTAGCTATTCGCACAAGCTGTGCCCATAGCTACGCCTTCCTTCTGCATGTAGATGTTATCACCAAATAGGAAGAGGTTCGTAGTCAATACAGTTTCCAAAAACAATGTTAAAAGCTCAATTCTACCCCAGCTCATATCAGTATTCTTCTGTAAATACTGCTGTATTTTATGTATACCATCCTCATTAGGAATAACTGTAAAAAGACTCACTACATCCATGGTAACAAGAATGAATGGTTCACTGTCATTTAGCGTCTTAGTATATTTGTATAGGTCTATCAGGAATTGTTTGCTGTCAATTAGAATATGCTCATTATCCCTTACCAAGGGTCCTAAATAATATTCCAGATATAAAGCTAATGCCTCAGTAACCCATCCCTGACCAGAGACTATTGGTCTCATGGGAGGGTTTACTAATGATTTATGAACTTTAGGTAGTCCATTAAGTATCGGAATCAATGGATTATCTATCCTAAGATATTTGTACAGCTCAGAGTCTATATCATTACTGGCTAATATATCATCCAACATGCTATATACCATAGATATCTTTTCCAAGACTAGTGACATATTGATAGTCTCATAGAACCTACTATCTCCCAACATGGTTGTCATGCTATCAATATATTCAACACGGTCCATAAGAACAACCGGCCCTCCTTTGTCCGCTGGTCTTACTATTAATTCATTATCCATTTTCAAAAAAATCATTGCCTCCCTTTGGGCTTTTGTTAAATTGTCCCTATAGTATATCTTGTTTCTATCATTGATGGAAGTGTTGTAAAATTTATAGATATCTTTTTCCACCAGTTTCGAGAAAGCATCTAATAATGGATGTAAAATCGGTATGTATGTGCTATAGGGGCGAAAAGATGAGCTAGATTGATTAGCATAAGGTACATTCTTAAATTCTAATTTTAATTGTACATTTCGTACAAATTTCCTAACATCTATGACCATATCTGTAATGTCACCTTTACTTGAGGGGACAAAGCTAAGGCCTTTATTCAAGAGCTGTATTTCTTCTAAACTAAGTTCTCTTTTCGAGAGGTTAACCACTAGTGAGTTCCCATCTTGTCCCACATCTTTTTTAGAGTCGGACCTACATGTTTGTTTTCTGGTAGCTTTCGTTTGTGCCTTCCCCTGCTCATGGATCTCTTTCGTTCCATGGACTGTTGCACCGCTATGGGGAAAGGGGTATCTACCTTGTTAGTAGCAGAACTATTGCTCTGTATTTTCCTTCGTACCACCACTTCTGGTGTCAAAGGTATCGCTTTATTCGGTGCCATATTGATGTGACCTATCTGATTAGAACTCTCTAATACCTTGTCTGTGGTACCAGTGATGACCTGAATTTGGTCATTGAAATTGGTTACTATAGACCCATTATTGTCATGAGAAGATGTTAAAGGTGCATGATTAGTAATGGAAATATCTGAAATAGTGTTGGTCTCGTTTACCAAATCACCCTCCACATTGTTGGATGCAATGTTAGACTCCTGTCTGTTCCTATGTACAAAACGAGGCCAAACAAATACCTGATTATTATTAAAATCCCTGATATCCCTATATAGTTTGCTTTTCTTTTGTTCAAGAGCACGTTTCTCATACAGAGAAACGTTATCCAACAGTCGCTCCATAAGAGCTTCAACTTTACACAATTTATATTTAGCAAAAATGTTCTTATGTTGCTCAGTAACTTTGGCTCTAAGCATGTCTTCTTCTTGTTTATGGAAGTCATTTAAAAGCTTCATATATTCAAAGCTTAAATTTAAATTTAATTGCTGCCACTTAAATAGTAGCTCAGGATATAAAGTACCTGATGTGGGCATCTTCAATACCCTGAGACCACGAGGCACCACCTTCTTCAAAAGACACGCTTCAAAGTGCTGTCTTTGCAATTGAAGCTTCTTGAGCCGTAAAAAATCCATTTCCAAGTTGTTTAAATCCTCCGATAACCCTGCGATGTCCTCGCCTTCATTATACTGTTCGTTCTGTTCCGTGTCATAATCCAGAAGCAAAAGCATGTTGTTGGACGCTTCGATGCAGTCCAAAAAACGGTTCCTCTTCCGATACACAGAACCCTCACCTTCCGGGTTGTAGGGTAATTCCACGTTAACGCTAGCAATAGCCGTCATCTTCCGCTGATGGTCGAGTAAATGAAAAATGTAGAAAAATAACAGGAAAACGATCACCAGCCGAGGCAGGATACCTATGCCAGAATAATAGAAAATAAAGCATACGAACACAGTCACTGGCATAAAATGGACCCCAAAAGATGATGGCACTGAAGAAAATAGAAAAAATGGAACGATCTTCGTTTTAAATTCCAATGCTCTCTCCCAGCACAAAGTATAACATAATAAAAATGCAGCAGCAGTCTGTAGACCAATAAAAGCTTTTAATACCAGAGTAGCGCTTTCACCAACAGGCTTTATCAACTCACAATAAAAACTCATTCTGACATTGTATATATAGCTGATACAATTACCTAAATTGATCAATTAATGACTCAATAAGACTGATTCATAGTCTTAAAGTGATAGATTAAAACAATGCTATAATAATCCACTATAACTATCTCTAAAACTCATCACACAATCGTACCCCTAAACAGAAATATATAAATATACATATGTAAGAATATAATACATATAATGCATATGTTCAGAACATTCATATATACAAAAATGAGTATAAAAATAAAAATAAAAATATATAATACATAAAACATTAGATGTCAACATATAAAAATCCAGCATATAGAAATGCATGTGTAAGGGACTGTATATCTACTTGTTAGAATACTAGGTGTCACTTATTATATACCTTCCTTGTCCTCCTTTTTTTCAAGATAGGTTTTATTTGGATTTTATCATTCAACCCTGGTGGTTGATGTGCCCCCAGGCGAATGATCCATCTAAGTTCACACTCCAGTATATAATTATCCAAGTCACCTCCCCTAGCAGTGGGGCATATATATTGTATGACCCTGAATAAAAAATTATGTGTCGTGCCTTGGATATGTTGATGTTTTGCTAGAGCATTATGTTCTGTGTTCTTACCAATGTGGTAGACATGCTCCCTCACTCTCTCCCTAAGCTGTCTACTGGTCTTTCCCACATAGAAAGATGTACAAGCTGTACATGTTGCTAAATATACTAGTCCTTTGCTCTTGCATGTCTCATGTACTATGTTAACAATTTTAGATGCTGTTTCATTAAATGGAAGTATCAACGCATCCCTTTTCTTTCTCTTTTCATTATTTAATGTTACACTATCCATTCCAAATTTGATGATAGGTTTGCACATATTGTTTCTTTTTAACATCACCTCATTCCTAGTGTCATTCAGTATCCTGGGGGTTTCCTCTGTCACAAAACATGTTAATAAGTTTCGCTATTTCCTCTTGAAATACTCTGTCATCACTCACTATTCTAGATAATATAACCATCTGTCCTTTCACTAAGTTCTTTTTTTGGAATTGGGGATGGCAGCTCTCATAGTGTAGGAATGAGTTAGAGTAAGTCTTCTTACGGAATGTGTTGGAATCAAGTCTATCCATTTCCTTATAGAATAATATATCAAGATATTCACATCTTGTGTCATAAATCCTACTTGTAAATTTCAAGAAGGTGGTGGTGGTACCTAAAAACTCCAGAAATTCCTGAATTTCTTCTTTGTTACTCTTCCAAAAGATGAGTATGTCGTCCAGGTATCGTAAATATAGTGCTATTCTGGGCCAATACACAGAAGTGAAAATGAACTGTGTTTCCCAAAATGCTAGAACTAAATTAGCATATATGGGAGCACATCTAGCACCCATAGCCACTCCTGTGCTCTGTTTGTAGTACTCACCATCAAGAAAGATATAGTTATTGTTTAAAACCATTTCTGTAAGTTCCACTATGAGCTTACGCTTTACTGTATGCATGTTCCCAAATTTGGATATACAGGCTTCAAACATTTCTAATCCCAAGACATGTGGTATAACAGAAAACAAGTTGATAACATCTATTGTAACCATAATAGTGTTAGAGTTAATATCGGTTGTATGTTGCCTAACAACATCAAGGCAGTGTCACAAATCTTTAAGAACATGGGGTGGCTGACTCAAAATACCTTTACAGTGAAAATCCACATATGAGGCCATGGCTTCTGTTTTAGAGCCTTTAGCTGAAACTATAGGTCTAAAAGGTGGGTTATTCACATCTTTGTGGATTTTCAGGATACCAAAGATGGATGGTGTGGTCGGTATCTCAACCATAAGATAATCATATTCATCTTTGGTCAATACACCTTCCATCAGAAATTCATGCAACTGCCAATCCAATTTGGTGTAGGCCCTATAAACCTCAAACATGGAAACCTTGTCATATGTGTTGTTGTCACTTAACATAAATGCCATTTTACTCAAATAGTCTGTATTGGACATAATCACTACCCCACCACCTTTGTCAGGTTTCATAACCCTATATTTGTCTGTGGAAATCAATTCATTCAAACAGAATCTTTCTCCTGAAGTCAAATTATCGTGTGATGTTATTTCCTTCTTAACACATCTACATATTTGTGTTTCCCATAATATTTCAAATAAGTGTATCATGGGATTTTGTGGGGGTATAAAGGTACTTGTTCTCTTTAATGCCAATAATCCATCATCTATCCTAGGACTGACGTGGTTAGCAAAAAACATATTCAAGTTCAACAATCTGACATATAGTCTGAGATTAATTAAGATTTTCCCTATGTCATATTTAAATTTTGGGATAAAAGTAAACCCTTTTTTGAACAATGTAATGTGGTTAGATATTAACTCATTTCCAGTGTAATTGTAAATGGAGAAACTTCCGTTTTGTATTACAGAACAACATTGTATAGGCATACATGATTCTTCAATGTTAGACATAGTATTAAAATCTGCAGTCTCTTTAGTAACACTGAAGTCCAGTAGTGTGAGGAAGGAAACATTGTCAGTCATATTGTCATAAAGATGTTCACCAGGAGAAAACAAATCACTCTGCCTTGAACCATCTGTTAAAGTTCCTGTGTGTGAATCTACACTAGTGACATAGGGATATCCAACAGATTCATGCTCTGTTTCTATCTGTTGTTGTGTCAAGCTGATGTATATGTAGTTGTTGGATATCTTTGGTTGAACCGGTGACCCCCTGATCCCTCGTAATGGCCCTTCTAGAATTGTTGGCCCTGGTACCGGTCTCGTATCTGGTCGGACCTCCTGAGAGGTTGCTGTTCTAAAAAAACCTCTTCATCGTTTCTATTGGTAACCCTGTCATGGGTTGTAGTGGGTTCGCTCGTTATGGCTTCTACTGAGGGTGTATTGTTGTAACCCGATCTTTCCTTTACTACCATTTGCCTTCTAGTTTTGAAGGCTTTGAAATGTGCATACGCTCTTCTGTCAGCATATTCACTATTATCCCTCAGGAGCTTGTTGTTTTTAATTTCAAGCCCCTTGTTGACAAAGTTATCCATATCTTTTAGAATGTTCTCAAAACGGAACTTGTTAAATTCAAACAATAAATCATTGGTTATACTTGTGTTCAACACTAAAAGCTGTTCTTTTAATGTAAATAATTTGACATTGTTATTACAAATAATCAATCTCATAAGGTCCATACCTGTTCTATCAAACAGACTTATCAAATCTTCAGAAAACTGGTTTCCTTCTTCGAAACCTATCGGGGGCTTGAAAACCCATAATCCTTTGGGTACCTATTGCAACTCGATAGATCTCTCCAAGAAAACATTGTCCATTTGAAGCGATTTAAACAGCACACACATATACACACACACACACACACACACACACACACACACACACACACACACACACAGTTGGCATGTCTGGGATTAGAACACCGACCTAACTACTTCACTACACTACAGCATTACGCAGTTACAAAACATACTACCGAGAATACTGGGACACAGCAATCCCAGAGGTGTATTTGTAGATGGGTGACATCATCGGCCTTGCTAATGGTGGGTATAAAAAATGTATGGAGTGTTAGCAGTATAAAAGCATTACTCAGTCCTCAGGCAAATGGGGACACGCACACACACACACACACACACACACACACACACACACACACACACACACACATACACGGCAAGTGTGGGACTAGAACACCAACCTAACTACTTTGTTACACTACAGCATTACACAGTTACAGAACACGCTACCTAGATTACTGGGACACAGCACTCCCAGAGGTGTGTTTGTAGATGGGTGACATCATCGGCCTTGCTAACAGTGGGTATAAGAAATGTATGGAGTGTGAGCAATATAAAAGCATTACTCAGTCCTCAGGCAAACGGACACACACACACACACACACACACACACACACACACACACACACACACACACACACACACACACACACACGACAAGTGGGGGACTAGAACACCGACCTAACTACTTTATTACACTACAGCATTACGCAGTTACAGAATGCGCTACTGAGATTACTGGGACACAGCACTCCCAGCGGTGTATTTGTAGATGGGTGACATCATCGGTCTTGCTAACGGTGGGTATAAGAAATGTATGGAGTGTGGGCAGTCTAAAAGCAATTTACAGTCCACTGGCAAACGGGGACAGACATACACACACACACACGCCAGTGGCAGGTACGGAACACCTGCCTATTTACAGATTACTATTACAATACTACATACTTACGAATCACGCCACACAGACTACACATGTCAAGGCTGTCATTATGACCGTCTGGGAATGCGGACATCAACAGGGATGCTGGCAGTTAAGATGTACATACCTATGAACTTGTGTGTTTAAAGTAGGAATCCATCCTGACCTGGAGTATGCCCATCTGTGGAATGGACGACTACTACCAATATACAGGGTTACAATGGCCATGCCCATACAAAGAGGCACATAACTGACACAAGGTGTCACTGGGCATGCTCGCACACTTAGTAGCACAGGGCTGTTCGGAATGCACTATGTGTCCATCTACACAAGGATATACTGGGCATGCTCATACACTTAGTATCACAGGGGGCATGCTCACACACTTAGTAGCACAGGGCTGTTCGGAATGCACTATGTGTCCATCTACACAAGGATATACTGGGCATGCTCATACTCCTAGTAGCACAGGGCTGACAGGGATGCACTCTGATGCTAAACATGGAAGGCCACAATGGCCATGCTATTACAGGTAGACGTAAAGAACACATTGTAATGGGCTCTGGTGTTAGTAGTTGTCAGTTAGCAGCAACGCTGCTCTACATATATTTGACACCGGTCTTTTACACAACATCTGCTGTCATTCTGGGATGACATGGCTGACAGTAGGCAGGCCTTTGTCACATATCACATGCATCCATGATTCAAGGGAGTGTGGATATTTCCCAAGTCACATCTGCCCACACAGTGCCATTCCAAGGCAAATGTCCAAAACACAGGTTAACTCCCATACACCTACAGGACAACTGCATTGTTTTCTTATGCTAACCAGTGCTATATGTGTAGCGTCCATATTCACAGCTGGTCACTGTAGATCCAACAATGGGGAGTACTGACATCTGTGCAGTGAGGAACACCTGGCTGATGGCTCTGTAGTGCACACTAGCACTACCACCTTATACCTCAGAACCTAGCACTACCACCATATACCACAGAACCAGACATGTGGGCCATAACACAGGTACGGACTGCTCCAGGTGGTGTACCCACATACATAAAGGCCACTCACATGTACTGACCGGTCCCCCCATGAAAGTCATCACAGATGAGCCATGTGCAGGACACAGTGTCACATGCTGCATTCTATGATGTAAACCTCAGACACCACCATGCCCTCGGACCACCAACACACAACCATACATGTATGACATAGAAGAGTACACCACCATGTGATCCTTGAACTGTGTACTGTACTAAGCTCTATATCAACTGTAGAGAGTACACATGTACTGACACAGTTGCATCATGTGTTACGCAATGCAATGATACCACTGTCTGTGACCAGGTCAGCTGTACACATACCAGGGGCCCTCGGTACTTTCCACCATTAGCAGATGACTGTTGCTGTACACCAGTACACACCCTCATGTATGGATATGACATACATGTACCTGCCCTGGGTATGTACATGCCACACACACAACATACCTGTAACTAGCATAGCTGTTGTTGTCCTTTGTGCAAACAGGTGGCTACAGCCATTACACACATGCACATGGAATGTAGGTCCATAGTTGCTGAATGCTAACAGTATATCAGGTGTAATATCAATGTTGACAGAGGTAACATCCCCTCTGTACTGGTCACCCATCATATCATACAACAGTCCATGTGTCATGTATGTCATTACACATATCCACCAATTGCAATGCCTACAAACATGCCCAAATGTCAGGATTGTAGGACCTACACACCTGTATACGTAGTGTTGTGCATTCAGATAACATGCGTGTGCAGTTGCTGATGTATGCAGGTGACGTGTATCCTAGTACATCATGCAGTTGCAATGCAGCCTCAACATTGCCAGCTGTATATGGTGATATGCTGAATGTACAGAAAGATGTACCACAGGTATGGACAGATGTGTGGAAATAACTAAGTGGTGGGGCATCTTTGCAGATGGATGTTTGCTGTGGACAGCTCACAGGTGTGTCACAAGCAGTCCTAAAATACCCTGTGTAACCGGTAAGCAATGGTATTGTTAATTGAAGGACATAACACACAACTTAGACAGCGGTCAGGGTGACAGCAAAGGTAAATCACTTGACACCTGTTAATAGTTATGACATCCCTAGTGCATATATCAGCACTGTTGCCACATGAAGCATCAGTACAGTTTGTAATGCATGCAAAACTGCTGTACGTCTGACATACATAACATGAGCTAGGCAGGTCTGAGATTCACAGTACTGGCATGTGTGGTTGTGTGTGTCCATATATATCCTGTATTGTGGGGAATACATCTCAATTGTTACTCACTCTCCTGTACACTAGTGTACACATCTGTACAGACTGCAATGTAGAAAGCAAGGACATAGGCAGGGGCGTGTATCTCACACAAGTGAGGTATCTGTATGTGCATGACATAGGTGTATTAATTATTGAATGCCACAGTGTGTGTATGTAGGGCTGACTGGTCCCTGGGGTGAGGATGTATGTTACCATACTGAACTGATGAGACCCCTCCCACCATCCAGACAATGCATTCTACTATCCATGTTGATGTCCCTGATCTTAGGCCGTACTGACTACCTGTACATGTGTATTCTCTGTGGTGCATCATGTAGGTGCACAGTACTGTAATGATGATTTGCACATAGGCAGGGGTCCTCATCCCATCAGTAGCAACTGTGTGCGAGTTTGTGTTACTGTGTCGGTGAATCCGTGAGTGTGTGGGTGTGTTACTGTGTCACTGAATACATGTGTCAATACCTGAGTGTGTGGGTGCAGTTGTGTGTTGGCATCCTGTCATGAGAACGTGTATTACTGATTCCCAATGAGGCATCACACTTCCCACTGGCCTCTACCCTTGGAATCAGCTAGACCACTCTCATACCTCACCACTCCATGTAACTGTACCTGTGATGTCACCCTTTATGGATGTCACGTCTGTGGCCACAGTAGCTTAATACACAGCTATCATGCTCTTGGAATGGTAGACATGTTTGTAATGTGGGACATTCTCACTGGTATGTGGCAGCTACACGGTGCATGCTGGTGTATTCATACATACCTGTGAGTAGTCCACATTGACATATGGGACACTAACTGCAAACACTGACATCCACCGGCACATGCAATTAGACCTGAAGGACAGCAGAACATCATGACCAACATGCAGTTACTGTTGTTACACAAGACACATACTGTTAACAGTATTGTACACCTGTACTACATGGTATATCTGCTGCCTGTCAACAGTTCTCAACAATTGTAAACTATACGTATCTTCCTAGTCTGTTCACCCTGTGCATCAGACCATATGAGCATGCCCCTGCACCGATGGTGTGGATGTCAGGGATTATGGCACAGGCATCATCATATGCACAGGATGTTAATGTTTGCCGGAGGCCTAGGCTGCACTGTTGTTACACAAGACACATACTGTTAACAGTATTGTACACCTGTACTACATGGTATATCTGCTGCCTGTCAGCAGTCCTCAACAATTGTAAACTATACTTATCTTCCTAGTCTGTTCACCCTGTGCATCAGACCATATGAGCATGTCCCTGAATGTCAGGGATGCGACACAGGCATCATCATATGCACAGGGTGTTAATGTTTGCCAGAGGCCTAGGCTGCACCATTGGATGACATCATGTGTGTGGGTTTGTACCTTTGATCTAATTGGGCGTGTGTGGATGTTATGCACGTGTGTGTTGTGGTGCCCTAAATATGTTTCCAGTGTGTGCGTGTATGTATGCACACAGTTCTGCCATGTGTCTGGCCTATGCAGGGGTATTATTGACAGCTGCAGACTGTACAGGCAAGGTTTTACAGTTCACGGTGTCCGTCCATGGACATGTGACCTGTGCCTGCCAAGGGTTGCACGGGCACTACCAGGCAGAGGTGCAGATTGAGTACTGTCTGATGTCACTTGCCCACTGGAACTGTGTCCCTGTTGTGCACATGGCCTGCTGTGTCGTGGTGTGGACAGCAAAGCACCAGATGCACTGCTGCTGCTACCACCACTATGGGAGCGGACATGTGAGGTTGCTCGTACACGTAGACCTGACACAGGTGATGTAGCAGGCCTATGTCCACGTGCCCGATGCCTCATTCCTACCAGATGTTCCAACCCAGACAGATTACACTTGCGGATTGTCATGCCACGGTCAAGGACTCCAACCATGTCACCCAACCATTTATCCAAAGCTTCAGCAATCTGCTGTTGAGCATTTACCATTACCTGGATGTTGTTATTTAAAGAACGGACAGTAGCCCTCTGAAGCCTCTGATCTTCTCTGTTGCACCATTCAGCACATGCCTGTGCCTCCATTACAGCCTGAAACATGTGTCTGGTGACATCAGCTTCTGGGCTGTGTCATGCAGGAGCATGTTGGCCAGAGGTCCTCCTATGAGCAGCACTGGCCACGTGCCTGTGTGGGCACCACTAGTCATTTGGCTGACACCATGGTGTGCAGGCACACCTTCCATAGCTCCCACACTTTCCTGTTCCAAGCTACCACGTGCCAGCTGTCCTTCCTCTATGGCCACTGGTGATGGGGTATGTGCAGGTATGGGATCTGTGTGCGGGGATGAGGGGAATATAGATGGAATGGCAACTAATGACACAGTTTCAGCCCTTGACAACTCTGCCTGTGTCTCAATCATACGTTCATCATCACTGCTAGAGTCTGTGGGGACACTAACATCAGATGTACCGCAGGATGGCAATGCACCTGCATCACCTGTGAGGGCAGACAAGAACTGTACATTACAGTCTATACAATAGACACACACACAGACACACATGCATGTGATATGACAGAAGGCATGCAACATGCATGTGATATGGCAGACTGCATGCAGCACAGACAATAATAGTGGTAGTTATCATACATCCCTGGGTTGCACACAACAGTATGCATGTGTCATAGCAGACGGCATGCAAATTACACAATCATAGTAATAGTTAGCATACATCCCTGCATTACACCAGGTGGACCAGCACAGGTTAACAGTACACCTGCCTGATGTGTGGCATATGACCTTGACAATCACATGTAGTATGACATGTGATCTGCTGACGTGTGCAATGACATGCATACATGTTTAACACAATGGTGTCCTGTCAAATATACAGTGGGGCAATAGTGTACTAATGCAGTGTTGTCTGTCTGCCCTACAGATATACTGCACATTTAGCTGATGTGCATGGCCATTGCAGGGAATCATGAGGCATTTCTAGTGCTATACAGTGTGAGTTACAGACAGGGTTCATAGCCATGACTGTGTTCAGATACAATACATATATACTGTGGAATGTGACCCACATCACTGAGGTGTATACACACTAAACCATGATGTGGAAGTTGTGACACAGGTCACTGATGGGTATACGGATGACACCCCTGCACATCTGCAACCATATTGCTGCTGCCTGGCAACTATGGCCAAACATGGCAAACACGTCGGTACACCATGTCCCACATGACATCTGTGTACCACACACACACACACACACACACACACACACACACACACACACACACACACACACACACAAGAGAAGCTAATATGACATTGATGTCCAACACCAACAAGGGGACTGTACTGTATCTGTGGGCTGATGTGGATACTGTACAGGTGACTTCTGTCATGTCGCGACACCCTCAAGATGTTCAACACATCTTATGTGGTGGATTGATTTTACGCCTACACAAAATGTGCACAGGCCTGTAGGATGTCTAGTGTTCCACATCTACAAAATGACCATTATACAAAGGCCATGGTTGAACCATGTGTAGCCATTGTACAACAGGGTGTACACACAAGCACAACACATCTACTGTGTGTGTTGCTCCATGTCTCTGGCCATCCTCCATGGCTATGTGTGTACATGTGTTGTCCAAATTATTGTGACGGGCATCTATTTCACATGTCTGTGCTGTCCCATATGACATGTATGCTCCACTGAAAACAGGGTTATGCAGATAAAGGGTGGTATGTGGGATATGTTTTCAGGTTAGGTAGGCAGTGTTGCAGCCAGGCCACTAGATGTCATGGACATGTCAAGATAACACATCACATTGTGTGACATTCATAGCAGGGCTATGATCCACACCAGTGAATCCCGTGTGCTGGCCATACCCCAGCCCACTGTGTAGTACTGTTTGTATTCACCACATGTGTAGATCTGATCTGTAGTATGTCTCTAAAGTGAACAGCACCTCCACCATTGTATGCACAACTGTCCACACATCTGGCAATGACAGTTTGTGAGGATTCATGTTGGTGAGATGATTCACATAGTTTGCAAGTGTTGCACATGGGTAGTCATTGTGATGTATTGCAGGTCTGACCTGTATATTGTGACAGTACCATACATTATGTGTACATGTTGTAAATGGCCACATGGCAGATAGATTTGTGCATTACAGTTCATGATAAATAATAACACTCTCACCTGCAACGGGCTACTGTCACAGCGGAACAACAGAGGTACCTAAATAGGAGTAACACAGCAGTATGAGCATAATCCACCCCTGTATAATGGCTACAGGGTGCAATGTGCATAACACATACACCAGTACATTAGACTATACTATGGTGTATGCACATGTGTGCATACGCAGAGTAGCATAATATAGTATGCTGCATGTGTGTATACATGCCTTGCATATGATGTTACATTATGTATTGTACAGTGACACATGCAACTATATGGAATATAGTTATAGGTGCAGTACTGACTTACCAGGCAACTCCAGGCTCAGTGGTTGAGAGACACCCACCTCCATAATATCAGCTAGGCTTGTGGATGTGGTTCTGCAGGTGTCCCCAGGTTGGCCAGTAGCTCCACGATACATGTGAGCGGGGCTGGGTTGGTGGTCCACCACCTGTTGTACCTTGTTCCCTGGCGATTGCATTCGCATGCTGTTTCACCCATCTAATGAGGTCTGTACAGTGTCTGCGCACCTGCTGGTATGTGCGGTTGTAGCCACCATCATCATTAACCCTCCTGCGAAGTTCTATCCACAGGGCATCCCGCTGTTGTGCATCCTGTGGCACATGGCTGAACAGGATATCATGATTGTCGAGTAGATATGAGATGAGGGCCTCATCCTCCAAGTGGGTAAAAGGGGGTAGCCTTGCACGTGGCATACCTGGAAGACATAATGATGGAGACAGGTCACAGTAACTCCCAGAGACATACAGAGCTACAGCTAAACATACATGTGTATCACATTTATTAAGTTTAAATAGTTGTATTTGCAAACCTACATGACACTGACGTGTTTGTGTCACACACATGTGAAACTCAATGTTGAGTGGATATTATCACCATGTGTGTGTGTGTGTGTGTGTGTGTGTGTGTGTCACCTGATTACATTGCTCATACTCCATGTGGTTGCTGTCTTGATGTGGGCATGTCTGTTTGCCTGTACTGGTGTTCCTACCTATCAGCACATGGCTGGATGTGTCCACATTAATGCAGTCAACCTTGATGCTGTGTATATGTCACATATAAGGGCTTACACTGCCTTAACAGACATGACCTGTGACCCTGCAGACTTGCTCACATAAGATTTTACATGTATGTGTTCTGCCATATGCATCTACATGGCACTGTACAGTGATTCAACATCCTGCCATGTATCACCTGTGTTGCACATGTGATACACATGGGACACTGGCTAGCCGGATGGTATTTGCAGGGATGGATATCAACTATAGCATGTACAGTCAAAGTCAACTAGTGGGCTATATGCCATGGGCCATGTATGAATCTAGGATGAAAGGTTACCTGGCAGTAGCCGACAGGCGGGTCTGTGGGGCCAGGTGGAGCAGTGCCACATTACTGCTCCACAGGGTTAATGATACATTTACCATGCGTTACCATGCGATCATCACACTGTCTGAGAGGGGAGCGATGTGCAGCTTTGATGGACAGGAATGCATAGTATGGCAGGACTATGTCAAGTGTATGGGACAAGGATCTGTCCAGCATGTGGAAGGTGGATGTCCATGAAGTATGTGTTCGAGATCAGGATGAGTACATGTAGCATGTCCAACATCACTGGGTTGGACATGGATTTATTCAGGGTATGCATCATGAGATGGGGAATGGGAAGGCTGGTGTAGGCCATCTGCACATGGCCAATACCCGTTAAAGGAAATATGTGATCTGATATGGGTCACTTGAGTGTTGTGTATGGCTGGACAATGATCTCTAAATTCATGAATGACATCCTATCATTATTAGGGTTACCACATATGACTACCTGACAGGTGTGGTGACGTAGCTATCACAGGAAAGACAACTGCCCAGCTGCATCTCTCACACATGTGTCCATTATGTTGACTGCTGCCTAAGTGGTAGTTCATGGGTACAGGGTTATTAACATAGGGGTGACAATGCAATATGTAGCTGTCAGATTGTGGCCATATGTCACACACACCTCACCCACAAAGCCCCTTCTGTATGTTGTCCACAACACTCCTGAGTCAGCTATTGCTGCTAGGTCATAGTCATTCGCATACATCAATAGGCAGATGCCTTCTGTTTGTCTGTGAGGTATGGACTACAATGAGGGGGAATACAATTCATTAACCCTGACATACTGTAGCTGCCACTGGTGTGATGATCATGTATTATTCAGACATCTTCTGTAGTGTTGGTTCTGCCAGCAGTCCTGTTGCAAAACACTCCTGTGACATAGGAATGTACATCTAGTATACCGAGTGTAGGTGGTACACAGTATGGGTGATGATGTCCTATGACCTGGCAAGGTTATGATATGCAGTGTGATATCAACCATACTGTCATCTACATCTGTACTGCTGACATCAATTAATTGATCAAGGTTCATGGCCTTCCAGGCCAGACTCAGCAGGGTAGTAGTAAAGTACTTCCCATTATCAGTGGTGTCTCCCCCTTTGTGGGTTGTGATACCTGTTGGTGTGCACCATTCAGTGTGTACACAACCTGACATGGAGCTATGTTTTACATGATGTGTATGTGGAGAGGATCTTGTTTTGCCATATGTGTATGATACAACCTTTGATGTGGACAGGTCCCATGCAGCCTGAGTGCAGCTTGTACCTGCATAGTTGTGGGTACAGGGGCCCTGTAGTGTACATAGATATATGCTTGTGTACTTGTTGCGGGGAGGGGGCCGTGTGTTTATGTTATCCAAGACCCTATCTGGATTGCTTATTCATGCTAAGCACTTGTTCAGGACTTGTAAGCACTACGTAAGCTAATAATTACTATAGCACTCAATCTTCCTCATTACCTAGCGGTAAGGGTGAACAGGTTTTGTACATACTTTTCTCACTTGCTTAGAGTAATTTAGCTCTTGTGCTCACTTTCCTCACTTATCTATGTGAGTGTAGTTCTATATTCAGGCATGTCCAAGAGTCAACTGCCAGTGTTCCTGTCTATCTGATGAATCTGGACATCTTGAGGCAATGTACACATTGCCTCATGTACACAGACAAGCCTCTCCGCCTACCACCCAACACTACAACCTGTGAGTGATGCAGTCATATAGCCAAACTGGAGGTAAAGGTCTCTCCAACCAAGCCTGACCCTGACTTTCATGTGGAGAAGGTGAACATTTGCACAACACCACACTCATCACATAAGTCTCACTGAATCTACCCCACCATTAACTGGGAAAACTATTCATGTACCAACACATTAGCTCAACGGTTTATGGAATTCAACATATCCACACACCCACCAGGGGCAACAATATCCTAGACCTAGACATTACCAACATGAGTGACTGGTGCTCCACACGTGAAGCCAACTCCTCGTTGGTCCGATCAGACCATGAGCTGAACACCGTTGATATCCACATCCTGCCTCCACCCCCCATTAAGGGACCCACAGTATAATATGTCTACAAAGCCAACTACATGCTTCTTAAGACAGATGTGGTGGACGTCATGACACCCATGCAGATGGACAGTACTGTTACAACTGCTGAATCCTACACAAATGCACTCTATAAGCACTTACACGAGTGCATGGCTTGTGCTATCCCAAACAGAACCAGGATGCTATACTCCTAATTAAGAAAACCAATCTGGTGGTCCCCTGCCATAAACAAAATGTACTACAGGAGGAAGACACTGTTGCAAACAAGAGTACAATCCCATGCGTGGAGGCGCTCCCTGGCCAGCCTCACTAAGAAGGTGAGATCCCTTATAAGATCCTCCAAAGCTAGCTATGAAAACTAAAACACAACTAATACCAACAACAACCACAATTCATTTTATAGCTATGTCACATATCTCGATGTCAACAACCAGATCTGCTCTGAGTTACAGCACAAAGGCACGAACATTACAGAAACAACTGATAGTGGCAACATCCTGGCAGATAGGTTCATTGCTACCTTTCTCCCTCCCTCTCAAAGCTGCACACTCTAAAGGCAATATCACAGCATCCATGTGACCGGACAACATCCCAGGCTGCGTTTTACATGAACTTCAGAATGTACTGTCTCCCCACCTACGCACCATGTTCAATAATAGCCTCACATCAGGCATAGTGCCCCCTGAATGGTGCACAACAACAGTTATCCCACTCCACAAAGGTGGCACCACAATGGACCACGGGACCTATTTCCCTATAGGCCTGACTAGTCTGGTCTTCAAGGCTATGGTGCACATCATGGATCTCAGTCACAGAGACATTGGGTACCTCCAAACCTTTGTCCTCTCCCTGTTTGGCATTGTTAAGGGTGGACCATGCCTCCTAAACCTGGTGGACTTCTTAGAGACAGTTACCAAGGCATTAGATGAGAGTAAGGAGGTCCACACAGCCTACCCAGATCTCTCATAGGCTTTCAACACCATTCCTTCTTCTGGTATTATCAACATACCCATCCATCTGAACATTAACCCCTACATCATGTGATGGTTTACAAAGTGGCTCACGGACCAAACCCACACAGTGGGAGTTGCATACCCTAGGTCCCACTGTATACTAGTTACAAGTGGCGTCCCCCAGGGCTCAGTCCTAGGACCCCTCATGTTCGGTATATACTTCTCTGACGTACAGACAAGCGCAGGAGGGCTTTGGCTGAAAAGGTTTGCAGACTACTGCAAACTAGGGGACATAGTTTTTTCCCCAGCTGTTACAGACACCCTCTGGAAGGGTCAAACTGAGATGGATACCTGTTGTTAATATCATGACTTCAAGCTTAATGCCTAAAAGTGCATAGTCATCCCCTTTGGATATAACTAATTACCCATGGACTACCACATAGGTGCTAGTCCCCTACATACAGAAAAGGTAATAAAGGATCTGGGAACCCCAGTAGATAGCAATCTCTCCTTCAATACCTATAATGACAAGGTGGTTAGAATATCCTTCTACATGGCCCCCCTAATCAGTAATGGGTTCGCATCCAGATCAAAGGAGGCCATTGTGATGCTACTCATGACATATTAGACCCATTAAAGGATACAACACCCCATTTGGGATATACCTTATAAGACAACTGCAACAGCTTGGAAGACCACACCAGTACCACACCAAGAGGATTACTGACCTCAAACAGATGACCTATGCAGCCCAACCTAAGAAACTCCAGCTGTACTCCGTTGCATACCGCATACTCACAGGTGATCTCTGCTTGACATACAAGGCCCATATCCAACCCTGTTTTGCTGGATATGCTCCACCTAAACAGAGGCCCCTGAGAGCCACATGCTCTAGGAATATACACCTAACCACAATGATGAGTAGGACGTGCTGGACAGATAGATTCCTGACCTGGACACTCCCCATGCTTTGGAGCATGATTCAAATGTCCATCAAGCAGGGTCCCTTACTAGCACTCTTCAAGAGAAACCTTGATGTGTGGATGGGAGACAGACATGTACCCTGGGGATCACTGCAGTGGCTCTGCTGGACAGAGGCACAGGGAACTAATGGCTCTGCCATTCAGAGGCACAGGGAACCAACCTATGGGGGTGGGGAAAGCCAACGCACTCTAGCTAGGCTTACAAATACCCTTGGTAAGACAGCCTAGTACCTACCTTTGCACATATTACATTCCTTATGTGCATGGATAGTTAAAAAGCTCTTCCATTTTAATTTGCTATCATGCTAATAAACTGTCAGGTGACTAAAAGACATATGTATCCTGTTATTGTGTATTGTAAATGCCAATAGACATAACTAATGTTTGCCTAACATTACAGTAATGCTATGTAGCTTGTAATACATATCTGCCTACAATACTGTACATTACACAGTTATTGGCACAATATCCCACAATGCAAATCATAATTGCACAGTAGCCCAACCTTCCACATTTTATTCTCAGTAATACACCCATACATATGGCTACAGTTGCAATATATCAGCATATACCACCACCTGTTATAGTACATACTTGTTGGAACAGCCCTGCCACTGACATTGGCTGGTGAGGAGTATTTCTGTTCAAAGCCCTTATATTGCATCCCTTGTGGTTTATGTGGTGTTTGCCTTGTGACCTACAGCAGTACACACAAATACTACAAGCATTACTATGCTCAACAATACATCACTACAAGATAACTGTTTCCACTATATGGATTGCGTGCACTTTAAATACTACAGAAAGATACTACATACACAGACATAATGACTGTTCTACATACCTTATTAGTAATCTGAGGTGTCATTAACTGTTGATTCAATCCTTTTCAGTTTGTGTTTCAATGTTCTTTGTAACGTTCCGCTGGTATATACGGATGGTTTGAATGTGTGATAACACATACTTTTCTAGTTACATATCGGTAACATGTGGTATCCTGTCCACCAATTGCTGTTACAAAGTAGTTAATTAGATGCATATCAGCTGTGCAGCTACTCAATTAGCTGATACCATGGCAACAGTGGTGTATAACTGAGAACTCCTTTTGGGCGTTGTCCGTTTGCCTTACTTTCGAGGAAGATGGCCTGGATGTGTTGTTTGCGATATATTTCAACAGCTATATGGAGACACACACAGATATATTTGCTTCATGACTCCTGTGGACTTTGTGTAATGGCTGGACAATTTAGTTCTACATGTGAGTACAGCTGTTATATTTCAGAACATTGCTACTTATGCAGGGTTTGTTTGTACCTGATACTTCTGCAGATGTTTAAGTCTGGCAAGGATGTTTGGCCATCTCAAGGCCGTATGGCTATGCATGAACTGTTATGTGGTGTACAGTGTGCTCACCAGACATCCTTGATTTGGTGTACAAGTGTAGCATACTGTGCTGTTAATCACTAATTGCGAACACATCCCGGTGTACACACAACCCTCTGAAATGGGATTAGTGCAAACAAACCCTGTAACATCAGCATCTATTCCATAGTATAAAAGCAGCTATTTCACATAGGGCCATGTTAATGTGTCTCTGATAAGTTATGTTAAGGCTTCTGCAGATTTCATACAGTGAGTGAATGGTTTGTGATGTTATTACAGTTTGCATTGTAATATGGTTGGGTGTGGGGGTGATGTTGGTGGGTGTGCATAGCAGATGCAGGTGTGTAGGAACTGCTTTTATACATAATCACTATGTGCATGAGGGTTCCTTCCCTATTTGAACACCTATCCTTTTGTGGACTAATACAATGGTAATTGCAGGCTGATTCATTAAGGCACTGTTATGTGGTTCCTGTATAGCATGCAGGTGATGTTAGTCCTTGAATCCCTTCGGTAATACATCTGAATGTAATAAAGTGTTGCTACATGAAAGCTGTGTATTTCTGTCATAGGTATTTGCAGTCATCGTAGTTGTGTTGGTGACCCTCTTTGGCTAGGGTTGCCACCTTTTCATATGGCAATAGTGGGACCTTTTTAGAACACACATCAGATTTTACAGGCCGACACAAACCCACAGTCAGTACAAAGGATAGAACTTTCCTTTCTTGCCTAAACATAAGCTTATTCTTGAGGCAGTTTAGTTGCTTATCCTGTTTCCTGTAACATGTAGGTATTTCAGATACAGAAATAACTATTGTATGCAACTATTACAGTACATATGGGACATAATTATGTCCTACAATCCCAGGACATTTGCCACGTTTAATATATTTGGTCAGGACACAACCGCCCAAAGAGGGAGCGTCCCTCGCAAAGTGTGACAGGTGGTAACTCTATCATTGGCTCATGTCCATAGCACATATTTGTAATAGTGTATAGGCATATACTCTCCATATCCTTTGTTCATAAAGGTTGGTAGTGGCGGAATATGTGGTTGCTATGGTCCATGTTATGCACATATATGAACACTTCAACTGCTGTATACGGGAGACCTATGGAATCCCGAAACTACAGATTTCCGACGCACACAGTACCGGGACCAGACTCCCATCCCCCTCATTACCGACAGCGACAGTAACTCATGAAAGTAACACAAACATGGAGCACACACACAGACACACTGCTACCCAACACATCCAAACAAACCATCCTACACTACATATGAGCAGGTGGCCAACCCCCCCTACACCTGCCATGTAGATGTCTGCGTCCCCACACCACCCCCTACTTTAATATTCTACCTCCTAGGTCACGCAAATAGATGCACAAAGTTAACCCACATCCACACATTACAGTCCCCCAAGAACACACACCACACACAGAACACACACTTACACACACTACAGCCCTAAGAAATGCACTTACACACAGTAACCTACCTGAACTGCAATACCAGAAGCACTGACTAACTGTCCATTAACATCGTGATTTTACACCTCGCGCATCTGGTGTTTCGGTACTGTGTTCTTTCGGACCTTAAGCCTCAGGATTACGCACGTTGGTATGTAAAGCAGTCAGTATGTGGCAGGAATCCCATTTATATGTACCTCCATGGTTATGTAGATGTTGTTAACTTATCTATATATCTACATATATATGTATATCCTCATATATCGACATATCTCTCTCTCTCTCTCTCTATATACACATATATATATATATATATATATATATATGAGATGATGTATATATATATATATATATATATATATATATATATATATGATGTGTATATATATATATATATATATATATATATATATATATATATATATATATATATATATATGTATATATATATATATATATATACATATATATCTATCTATCTATCTATATATATATATATATATATATATATAACATACACCTTTCATTGGGTACATGCCAGTTTGTCCTATTTCAACACAATCCTACCTTTTGTGTTTTATCCTGTCAGTATACACAACTGCCATTGGTACATCCATCTCAGGTAGCTTAGTGGTATGTTATTGTGATGAATGTGTACATGGTTGCGTGTTCTAATCCTGGCAGTGATATCTTACCTCTACGAGCAGGCACTGGTAGTGCAAGGGTGATTAACGCACATTTCAGCGGTTGTGTGTTCCACATGTTTATTATTCTGTGGAGAACTACCTATATATGCAAGCTGTGTTTAAGGTATTCTATGTAACATGTACACATCTGTGAAGATTCCTGTCAGGGATAGTCCCCATTATTTGGAACTACATCCCTGATTACATTATACAAAATCCCTCACTAACACTCCAGGGAATCCTTGCAGAGTGGGTGGTGAACAGTGGCTACACCCCAGGGATCCCGCAATTGCCTCTGCTCCACAGAAGGACAGTTAGTTAATTGATGGGGTGGCGACAGCAGACACATTTTGCCTATGCTTATGAGTTGCCTCGGCAGTTGGGCATGTACCTACCTATGTATCTATGAACCTGTACATACAGTATGGACACATGCTGATAGCTTAATTTACTGTTCAGTTATTGACTTACCTTGTGCCAATGGCAGTTGTGTGTACAATAGTTGAGGGCTACCTATGTAGGATGCATACAGTAGACCACCTATACATGACAATTTACAGGTGGTCGTGTGTGTGTGTGCCATCCATGTTTGCTGTGTGTGCAGGTGGAGAAGGGTGTCAGTCCATGAGTACCTACACTGTCAGTGTGTTTGCTATATGTTTCCTCTTTGCCAAGGCATGGGCATAATGGGCACGCCTCCGTCTGCCTACTGGGGCTAGCACAGGGTGTTTGTGGTCTGAGTCCCCCTGTGCCTGTGGGTCCCTTGGCAATGGTGGTGGGCTGTGAGGGCCTTCACCATTCTGTCCCTGCTGCAGCTGTTGCTGCAGGATCATATTGTGTAACATGGCACATACTATGAAGATGTGGGCACACGTTCCTAGAGAGTACTGCAAGGCGCCACCAGATATGTCCAAGCAATGGAACCATGATTTCAGCATCCCAAACACGCGCTCTATGATGATTCTGGTTTCTGCATGTGCCTCATTATGGCATTCTTGCATGGCTGTGCATGCATTTCTGATGGGAGTCATCATCCACGGTTCCAGTGCATAGCCAGCATCCCCCACCAGGTGGCCATATGGGATGTCCCCCCTGGCAAATATCTGATACAGCTGTGAGGCATGCCAGATGTGGGAGTCATGATAGCTTCCAGGGCTGCCAGCACACACATCCATGATAATGCCTTGGGAATTGCACATGACCTGGCAGTTGATGGAGGGGAATCCCTTGCGGTTTATGTAGTGCCTACCCTGCTCACCGGGTGGTGACTTGATGTGTATGTGCGTGCAGTCTATTGCACCCAGTACCTCCAGGTAGTCTGCCACACGGTGGAAGAGATGCATATTGCTGGCCAACTCCTCCTGCATTCGGGTGAAGTATATGTGCTCATTGGCATGTGGTAACATGGCATCCAGGAACTGGTGGAGTACCCTGGATGCTGATGCCTGTGAGATCCCCATGATATCCCCAGTTGGCCTTTGGAAGGTACCTGTGGCTAGTATTCTCAAGCTTACACATAACTTCATGTCCACTGGGATGGGTTCTCTTCTGTTACTTCTGGCTCTGAGGCATGGCCGGCACAGCTCAACAAGTTGCTGTATGATGTCCCTGTCCACCCTGTAATGTTGTACTATCTCCAGATCATGTAGCCCCTGGTAGGTTACCCTGGGTCTGAACACTCTTCTCCTCCTCCAGTGCCTGAGATGGTTGTCAGCATCATCCTCTACACCACTGTCAGTCTCCAACACATGCTGGTGGATCAAAGCTATGGTGGCCCCTAACATGTACATGTTAAAAGTTCCCCGTCTGTATACACCAATGGTGCAGAGTGTCTGGGAATACACAAGTGTGTGTGTGGGACTTTCACACCTTATACTATTGTGCAATGGATGATGCTAGTGTAATTGGGTGTGTTTGTGCTCTTCCAGCTGCAGGGTATCTTAATTATTGGTTTTACAGCAGGTACTGCTATTGTGGGGCCTTTGGTGTTGACTTACGCTTGTCTGCCGTGATTCATCTATTGCCCTTTACTTCAATTTTCAACCCGATTCCCCTCCCATTGTCAGGCATGCATCCAGCTGCCACCTTTCTTGTTTTGTACTTTCACAGCCCAGGATTGTGTAGGGAAATGTGTTATGTAGCTGATCTACTGCAAGTTTGCTTTGTTCTGCTGTGACACTTCTCTTTTCTTTGCTGTATGGCACCTCCCCTTTCCTGTTCTGCAGGTAGCTGCTAGCAGCCTTGTTAGCTGTTGTCTGTGTCCCAGTGTGAGTTTCTAGGTGTAAATTACTCATTTGTACTCCAATTACCATGCTGCAGCATTTCCTTATTGTCTTCTCGTATCCTTCCTTTTTCAGCTGTGGTGCGTGCCGCGCACTGCCGTTTACCGGGTTTCATGTGCGTTTTCATCCACGTTCCCATGAACTTTTGGTTACCTTGTGTGCTCTCAGCAAAGCAAAGCTATGGCTACTTCACACAACATGGATTAGCAATGATCCAATGTGCTTACAGCTACGGTGGTGCACTCCTCTCTTGATGTCATGTTTATGTCCAGGCCACTCCTCGGTGTTGTACCGCTACACCGTGTGGTACATCCTTATGCCGGCGGGGCATTTGTGATTCAGTATTACTTGACTCATTTGCATTGCATTGACTGCTAATTCCTAGTTACCGCACGGAACACTGTCACAGACCCTTAGCAACCCTTGCGCCATGGTTGTGGTGTAGCATGTGTGCCATTGACTATTATGGGGATATCATGAATTGCGTTACATTGCAGTTTTATGACATCTAAATATATTTTCCTTGTGATCCCATTTGCACACAGATGCACCGCGGTTTTACTTTGCGTTGGTGTGGCTATGACATTAAATGTTATTTTTTATATGTTGCGCATGTTGTTTTATGCCATTGGCTATATATTTAGCCATTGGCATGTATTAACATTATAATATGTAGGTTTGGTCTGCTTTCATGGCTTCGATTTTATGTTTGACAAAATGTAAACCGTTTTTTTGGTTTACATTTCTACATGCTTATGCTATGCCTGCAGCACTTCATGAATCGCTATATACCTTCATTTGCATGCTATACTACTGTGCATGGGGTAATTAGCATACATGCTCCGGGAGCTGCGCAGCTCTGCCATGCGCTGGTAGTGCACTTGGAAACAGCTCTTACCTGAATCGCTCGGCGGCCATATTTGGCGCTAGATTGCCGATGCTACTCTGGCACATGGCGCAAGCTTCATGAATCCCGGGGAATGACTAGAAAATAGAAATTAAAGTCTAAACCAACTTTACTAGAAGTAGCGAATATAGTAACATAGATAAAACAACTGTAATTGGGATCTTTAGAAAAGGGTAGGAGCAAATTACATAAGTAAAAATGGGAATTGTGGGAAGAATACATGCAGAGGAGGAACAAGGTTTAAAAGAAGGTTGACTGACAATGACTGGCTAGATTATAAGTGATGTATAATGTCTGCAACTACAATTGTGTCAACGTGGTTTGTAATGTATAATGTTTACAAATACTATTGTGTCAGAATGGTTTGTTTTCATTTATATAAATGTAAGATTGCCTATGTCGTATGTGATAATTTAATAAAGATGTTTCTTGTCTAAAAAAGAAAAAAAGAAAACACTAGAGTCTGGTTCAAGTCCAAGGTACTGCTAATTCTTCTATTCAACTCCTGTGGGGGTTTTTTTCTGTCTCTCAAGCATTTTCCTTTGGAATATTGGAAAAAGTTTCACTGGCAAAGTCTCTCTATGAACCGTACTATCAGAAGAATGAGAAGTAGAGTGTATTACTGCTTGCTGACTCACTTTTTGTTGGATAAACTTTTTATTTCCCCCTTAGCCTGTTCTGCATCAAGAAATGAATTTTATCCTCCAGGAAAAACACTTTGAAGGCAGTGGATACAGCAGCTTGAATCTCACACCCGCCTCTTGACATTACCTGATTGTCTGGGTAAATTTGTTTCTTTTCCACCTGTTATACAGTGAATAATCATTTTCTACAAGCAGTCTGTCATCTTCAATTGTTAATACTTTGCCATTCTGCTACAGCTTTGTTAGGATTAACTCTTTTAACAAATTCTGCTGTGGAACACCAGTCTAGTTGCTTAGCTGTGTGTTTATAAAATTTATAATACAGTTTGGTCTTCTTCCTGTTTCTTTGGTGCAGCAGAAAATCTCAGGTTTTCTCTGTGTGCTCTGTCTTCTAACTCTACTACACTTTTAAAACAGTTCTTCCTGAGAAACCTCATATTCAGCCAGTTTTTTTCTTCATGGCAACCTATGATTTTTGCAGCTTTTCAGTTCATCTAAATGACTAGTTAAAGCTTCTTGTATTTTTCCCAGCCTTTTGTTGTTTGAATTGATATGTTTCTTCAATGTTTCATTTATTTTAATCACCTCTGAGTACATTTGATTTATTTTTTCCTCTAAATTACTGGAAGCCATCTCTTGAACCAAAGCTGAAGCTTGAACTGTTTTTTGCTGAACTGCAGAATCCTTCCCAGGCAGTGTTTTCTCTTTAGCTTTTCTGATTGATTTTCTTTCATGTTTTACAAATGTCTTCTTTGCTGGCATCCAGGCAGTGTATTTACTAGCCAGTGACTGAATTTTACCAAAGAAAACTTTTGAACGGCACTCCTTTTACTCAGTTTCTGTTTTCATGCCGGGAGAGCTGGAGTTATGCTGTTGATCAATGTGCAGCCATCTTGGAAGTTATGTCACCTAACATCTTGATCATATCTACTGTGACTTCATCTGAGCCTGCTGCTTTCCCTGACTTCATTTTCCTTAGTACTGTTATAACTTCTTCTAGGGTAGGCTCCTCCTCTTCTTTTAACATAGATTGTGCTGTGTCTGGGGCAGTACAGCTTCTGTGGGATTTTCTTCATTCAGAAGCTGTTTAAAGTAGTCCTTTCATCTGTCTTTGATGCCCTGTGGACTCATTAGCAGGTTATTATAGGTTCATAGGTGTGTACTAGGCTAATGGCCCTGGAACCTTTACAAGCCTAGCCCATAGGATTACCCTGGCATTGTGCCACCCGATCTTAGTTCCCAGTGCCTCTGTCGAGCAAAGCCACTGGAGTGATCCCTGGGGTGTATTTTCTATTTCCCATCCACTCATAAGAGGGCCAGTGAGGTGCTCTGCTTGACATGTATGGGAAGTCTATTCCATAGCATGGGCAGTCTCTTAGGTTATAGGTTCATAGGCTGGTACTGAGCTATCTGCCCGAAGGCATATATTAGCCCAGCCACGTTGTGTGGTATTCACCGCCCCTTTAGTAGTTCCCTAGACCCTTGTACTAGCAGCTAGTACCCTTGGCCCCTATCTAGTAGTGCTGTTGGTGTGATCTCTGGTGTGAACTTTCTGTTACCCATCCACTCATCAAGGTTCCTCTTGAAGAGTGATAGTGAGGGGCTCTGTCTTATGTAGATCGGGACCCTGTTCCATAGTAAGGGAAGTCTCTGTGAAGGGAATCTATCCCTCCAGCATGTTCTATTCATTGTTGTGTTGAGGTTTATATCCCTAGAGCGTGTAGCTCGAGTAGATTTGGTTTTGCTAAGATGGAGCATGTTCAACAATTCTGGGTTGGACATGGCTCTGTACGTTAGACAGAGATCGCCTCCGAGAAAGTGGTATGCAACAGAGAACAGTCTTAGCTTTTTCAATCGTGCTGCATAGGGCAACTGTTTGAGGCCAGTAATTCTCTTGGTTAGGTACCTCTGTGGTCTCTCCAGCTGCTGGAGATGTCTAGCCAGGTACATTCCAATTAGTGCATTGTACTCAATAATGGGTCTGATGAGGGAAGAGTAGAGGGGCACCATTACATCCTTAGATCTTGATGCGAACCCTTTCATGATCAGATGGGTCACAAAGAAGGATTTTCTAACCACTTTGGCAACATGGTTATCAAAGGAAAGCTGGCTATCTACTTGGGTCCCTAGATCCCTAATTTCTTCTTCAGATTTCAGGGGATTACCTCCTATGTTGTAGTTTGTGGGTACTCTGTTTTTTCCAAAGGGGATTACTACACATTTTTTTTGCATTTAGCTTGAGACCATGGCTTTGACACCATGCATCAGTCTCATTTAGGCCCTTCTGGAGGATCTCCATGTCGGCCGGAGACTCTATTATAGCACCCAGTTTGCAGTCGTCCGCAAACGTAGTCAGCCACAGCCCTTCCATGCTTGCCTGTACTTCTGAGAAGTATCTGCCAAACAGGAGGGGCCCCAGGACAGAGCCCCGAGGCACACCACTCATTACTGGTCTGGATTCGGACATAGATCCCGCTACTCTTACTTTATGGGATCTGTCTGAGAGCCAGTTTGTGATCCATCTTGTGACGTAAGGGTTTATGCCAAGGCTGGTGAGCTTATCAATAATACCCAAATGGGGAATGGTGTCAAATGCTTTAGCAAGGTCAAGGTAAGCCATGTGTACCTCCTTTCCCTTATCTATAGCCTGAGTAACTGTCTCAAAGAAATCCACCAGGTTCACGAACTGTGTGGGGTCCAGCGACTGGAGGTTCCCAATCTCTCCATTTATGAGTTCCATAATGATTTGCTCCATAGCCTTACAGATCAGACTGGTCAGGCTTATTGGTCGGTATTTCCCAGGGTCAGTTGTGGCCCCATCCTTGTGTAGCGGGACCACCGTTGCCGTGCGCCATTCTCTGGGCACATATCCTGTGGAGAGGCTGAGACTGAACAGGGTATTAAGATGCAGGGTTAATTCCTTTTGGAGCTCACGTATGACACAGCCTGGGACACCATCTGGTCCCATGGAGGCGGTGTTTTTAGCTTTAGCTAGAGCCTTGTTAACCAACGTATCAGTAATAATTGGACTTACACAATCCCCTGGAATGGTAATAGGCCCCGTAGGTGGTGGTGGGGGGAATTTGCACTGAACCGGTCAGCCAAGATGTTGGCAATGTCAGAAGGGTCAGTGTATTTTGTTCCATTTTGTACTAGCTCAGAACAGACCTGAGCGTTGCCATTTAGGTTTTTGATGCAGCCATAGAAGGCCTTATGGTTATCCATGGCAACTTTTTTTTCAAAATTAGCTTTAGCTGACTTGATGAGGGCCCTCAATTTCTTACTAATGCTGATCAGGGATGATTTTTCTACTTGAGATTTGGCCTTTTTTTGTATAAGTCTCCTCCTTTTATTGTAAAGTTTGCTTATGGCCAGGGTCCACCAGACTGGTTTCTTCTTGCTTGATGAAGGAGTCTTGGTTTTATTTAGGATAGCACAGTCCATGCAATCCTGAAGATGCATATAGAGTGCCTTGGTGTATGATTCCGCATCCTGGATATCATTATCCTTCTGCAAGGGAATAGTGAAGCTTTACACTTCGGATGCAAGTAGTTGAAGTTTGCTTTGGAAAGGTTTTTGAATATGTTTTTTTTTGACTGGGGGAGGTGGAGGGGTGAGGATGTCCAGGGTTATCAGTTTGTGGTCGGATCTGACCAAGGAGGGAGTGATAGCGGGTGTGGTACAGTGGGCACCCATATTTGTGATGATTAAATCCAATATGTTGTCCCCTCTAGTGGGGGAACATACTAGTTGTTCAAGGGCATTTGAATTTATAAATTCTATGAATCCCTGAGCATAGGAGTTGGAACATTGGTAGTTCGCCAGTCTATACCAGGGTAGTTGAAATCACCCAAGATTATGGTGTTGGGTAGGACCTTTATATTTTCCAGTGTCTCAAGGAATGCAGAGTGAGCATCTTGGGATATGGTTATGAACTCTGGGTTATGAACCTGTCCCTCCAGCATGTTTTGTTGATTGTGGTAATGAGGTTAAGGTCTCTGGAGCGTGTGGTGGGGAGGGATTGGGATTTCTTTAGATGTAGCATTTTTAACAGAGCTGGGTCAGACTTGGCTTTGTAAGTCAAGCAGAGATCGGCTTTAAGTAGGTGATATGAGACAGAGAATAGTTGGAGTTTTTTTAAGTCTGTCCATATAGGACAAATGTTTAAGGCCTAGGATCCTCTTTGTGAGGCACTTTTGCAGTCTCTCTGGTTGTTGCAAGTGTTTGGTGATGTACATGCCAAATGGGGCATTGTACTCAATGATTGGCCTAATGAGGGAAGAGTAGAGGGAGACAATGACCTCTTTCTTCCTGGATGCAAAACCCTTAGTAATGAGATGTGCCACATAGAAGGACTTTCTGACCACAGTGGCAATGTGGTGGTCAAAAGAGAGGTTGCTGTCAACCTGTGTTCCCAGATCTCTTATAACGCCTTCTGTGTTCAGCAGATTACCATCGATATGGTAATTCATGGGAACAGAGTTTTTTCCCAAAGGGGATAATGACACATTTTTTGGCATTGAGCTTAAGGCCATAGTTCTGACATCAGTCGTTGGTCTCAGTGAGGCCTTTCTGTAGGATGTCAACATCACTTGGGGAGTTAATAATAGCTCCCAACTTGCAATCATCTGCAAACTTTGTCAGCCATAGTCCCTACATGTTGCCCTGGACTTCAGAGGAATAGATACCAAACAGGAGAGGACCCAGGACTGAACCATGTGGGACTCCACTTGTGACTGGTTGGCAGTTTGACTTGGAGTCAGCTACTCACATTGTGGGTTCTACCTGTGAGCCAGTTTACAACCCACCTAGTGATATAGGGGTTGATGCCTAGCTTAGTGAGTTTTTCTATTATTCCTGAGTGGGGAACAGTATCAAAGGCCTTAGCCACATCAAGGTAGGCTGTATGAACCACCTTGCCTTCATCCACAGCTCTAGTGATTGACTCAAAGAAGTTGACCAAGTTGAGCAGGCATGATATACCCTTCACAAAACCAAACTGTGTGGGATTCAGAGTTTAGAGATTCCCTATATCCTTGTTTATTAGGTCCATGATGATGCGCTCCATAGCTTTGCATATCAGACTCGTCAGGCTAATGGGGCGATAGTTCCCAGGGTCTGTAGTCGTGCATCCTTTGTGGAGATGGATGACTGTAGCAGTGCGACATTCAGTAATGACAAAGTCTCAGGTGAGGCTGTGATTGAACAGGGGACATAGGTGAGGTGCCAGTTCACTCTGTAGTTCATGTAGAACACAGCCAAGAATATTGTCAGGTCACATAGAAGCTGTATTCTTGGTCTTGGACAGTGCTGTTTTAACCTGTGCAGCAGTAATACTGGGTGCCTGGCAATCTACTAGTATTTTGACTGATCCTTTGAGGGGGAGGGGTAAAGTTGGCACTGAATCTGTCAGTCAGTATATTGCCAATATCTGTTGGCTTGGTATAGGAGGTAGCATTGCGCAGTAGGTCAGAGCAAATCTGGGTATTACTGTAGAGATTCTTTACATAACTATAGAAGGCCTTGTGGTTGTCTTTACTATCTGCTGCAATTCTGTTTTCACAGCTAGCTTTAGAGGATTTGATGAGGGATCTCAACTTTTTGTTGAGGCTGATAAGGGAGTTTTTCCAGTCTTGGGACTTCACCTTATTCTGCATCAGTTTCCTCCTTCTGTTGTAGAGTTTGTTTATGGCAGGGGACCACCAGATTGGCTTCCTTTTTTTGGAGGAGAGCGTCTTGGTTCTATTTGGTATGGCGAGATCCATGCATTTGCATACGTGTTCATACAGTGCATTGGTGTATGATTCGGCAGTCATGCAACTATTCTTCATTTGCATGGGTGCTGTGAAGTTAGCCACCTCTGTTTTTAGGAGCCCAAAGTTAGCTTTGGAGAAGTTTTTCATAGTGGTTACGTTTGTGGGGGGTGGGAGGGATCTGGATTTCCAACGTGATTAGTTTGTAGTCGGATCTAACCAGGGAGGAGTTGACTATTGGTGTAGAGCAACAGTCACCCATGTTAGTAATGACTAGGTCAAGGATGTTGCTACTTCTAGTGGGGGTAAGAACGAGCTGATCCAGAGCATTGGAATTAATGAATTCCAGGAAACGTTGGGCAAGTGTATTGGTACATGAGTAGTTTTCCCAGTTAATGGAGGAGTAGTTGAAGTCACCCAGTATGAGAGTGTTAGGTTGGACCCTAATATTCTTTATGGTGCTTAGGAACGTGCAGTGTTGGTTGGGGACCTATAGCAGGCTACGACTGGAATTGCTGTCTTACCCAGTGTTAGCTGCACCTGAAATATCTCAGATGCGTTATTTTGGGCTACTAGTCTGGAGGTGTGTGCATCCTTTATGAATATGGAAACACCACCACCTTTGGAGCCTCGGTCCAAGTTCTGGGCCGAAAGGTGTGGAATGAGTTATTGCCTGGTAGTGCAGGGGTGCTTTCTGCTGCCTTGAACCAGGTCTCTGTTACAGCACAACTGTCGATGTTCTCCATTTTAAGGAGTGCTTCAAGCAAGTGCATTTTGAGATTTAGACTTCTAGCGTTTAGCAGCATGATCCTCAGAATGCATTTGTTTGTAGCTGTTATAGTGGTAATTTGGTCTTTGGAACCCTTCCTAAAAAGGCACTATACCGATGGTAAGAGCTCTAGCCAGTATCTGGAAGCCCAGGGGTGACAGATGCAGGTCATCTCTGGCAAAGCATCAAGATCTGTCAATCATGTCATCCCAGGCAGACAGATGCTGGATCCCCTTAGAATGACACCAGAAACTTAGCCAATTGTTGAAATCAATCATTTTCTGCTTGTACTGTGGTATCATTCTGGATGATGGTAGGATGCTGCTCAGGGTTAGGGTCATACCCGCCTGCGGTACATAATCCGAGAGCTCTTCCATGTCTCTTTCCATGTAGTCTAGGGAGGTATGTCTCAGGTCATTTATACCCACATGTACAATGACAGAGTCATATTTGTATCTGTTGCTGAGGGACCTGAGTGAGTGTGTTATGTGGTGGATCCTAGCACCTGATAGGCAGCTGACTGTTACTTTCTCCTTATTCAACCTAGTGAGTGGGACATCAGTGTGCCTCACTATCGAGTCGCCTATGACTAGTGTATTAGGCATGCTCTTTTGCCTTAGGGGCTTTTGTTGAGTGGCACACTGTTTAGGAGAGTTATGTGTCTCGTGATTAGTGTTCTGTTGTGGTGGTTGAGTGCATTTCTGCCTTGGAGGTCTCTGCTGTTTGGGTAGATTTTTATTGAGAGCCTCCGTGAAGGTGGGTGTGTGGTTTGTATTTTTATGTGAAGGCAGTGCTGGTGTGTGTTCTGGAAGGCTGTGTATTCCATGTGGTGTGATGCAAGTGTTGACCTTCTCCTCTTGACCAGCTATTCCTGTCTTGGCTGGAGAGTGCGTGGCTTCCAATTTGGATATATAAGTGCATCTCTCGCAAGTCTGAGTGTTGAGAGATAAGAGGAGAGGGTTGTCAGTGTACATGAGGCAGTTGCTACATTGCCTCAGGATGCCCAGGTTCACCAGGTTAATAGGAGAAAGCACAGGAAACTGACTTTTAGACATGCCTGGAGGGGTGGGCATTAGTAATAAGTACTGGAGCTGTTTCCTTATAGAACATTTAGTGCTGGTAGCACTTTTGTGTGCTACAATAATTGCTACAAGAAGTCTGGTAAAGTGCTAGACTAATAAGCTAGTAAAAGTGCAGGAGAGGAGAGAACTAGCAGATCTAAGGGAAAAATTGAAGAGCAGACTTTGGCACCGCTCAGAAGCTTACAAACAGTCCTGAATACAGCAAATCTGTATCTGGACTAGAGTAGTTACAGGAAAGGTGGAAAGCAATTGCAAATGTGGGCTTTTAAACCAGAAAGTTGAAAGAGGTGGAAAAACTACCCAAAGGACCAATAAACTACAATTTCTGGGCCAGAAACCACTCCTCTTGTAGTAGAAAGGCTACCTAATGCCTACCATTCTCATTGATAAGCTAGAGGCTTCCCTCCAACACAGAAAGGCTTGGGGCACATAAGCTTACATACAGTCCTGGATACAGCATATCTGTATCTGGACTAGACTAGTTACAGGAAAGGTGGGAAACAAGTGCAAACATCCCTTATGAAGGGTATCTGCTGACTATTTTTATCTTTCTTTCCTTATCTTTCAATCTGATAGAGTTTCTTTGTGCCATCTACTGAGTTGCTTTCCAGAAGCAAGTAGAGTGCCTCTGATGCTTTATTCATTGCAACTGCAACTCCACTGTTAGCCTGTTTGTATGATAACCAGTATTCCTTCTTAACCTGGTCTGTCTTTTCTATCCCCACGTTTTCATGCACTTCTTTCTTTCTTTTGATGACTTCCTGGATTTCTGCCTTATACCACCAGCTTTTCTTATGTACCATGCTTCCATACCTGGCTGTGCAACATATCTGTTCTGTGGTCGTCACATGTGCTGTTTTGAGGCTCTGCCATTCTTCTTCAATTTCACCTATTTCCTCTTCTTCCAGAGATACCAGAGTCGTGAGTTACTCCTTGAACTCTTATGATTTCTCTACAGTCAACTTCCAGGTCTTCAGTCTAGCTTCTGTTGACCTTAGAGCCTTCTCTGACCACTGCTTGCAGCTGACTGTGGCAATGAGTGGTCTATGTTGTGGACTGACTGTTTTACAAGGGATGACTTTGAAATCACTGATTCTACCCCAATGCCCTTTCCTTACTTGGAGGAAGTTTACCTGAGTTACATGTTGACCACACTTGTATATGATCTTGTGACCGTCTCTCTTGCTGAGATATGTGTTGGCCACCATCAAGCAATTTGCCAAGCAGAAGTTTAAAATGTCCTTGCCTTCTTAAAGGTCACATGCAACGTTTTTTTTTTTACCACCATTTCTTTTCTTTTTGTTAAAATTATGTCCTCATCTTGTGAAGCAGCTTTCTTATTCTTAGATGTGTAGTTGTTACTTTAGTTATGTCAGCAGAGTTATATTTATTAAGTTTAATAAACTGCTATTTCTCTTTACTGGATGCTGAGCAGCTATCCAATTACCTTCTGATTCCATGGCATCCAGTCCCACCTTCTGTTGGTGTATTAGAAGGAAGAAACCATTTGTAGTGAGTTGGCATGAATTCTGTAGTCTGCAGCAAATTTTATTACAAAATAACCAGATTGTAACACAATCAATAACACAGTCACACAATAAATCAATAAATAAACACAGCTATAGTCAAGTGAAAGGTAACAAAAGTAAAACAAAACACAGGAAGATTCTTAGTAAGGCAAATAGTGCTTGGCATACAGCCTAATAAAATAGATGTAAAACTAATAAATCATTGTTTATGAATGGTCTGATTTGTCACTTTTGGGGAGAAAACTACAGGTCTGTGAATCAGCAACAGACTTTACTAGGAATTTATTTATAGTGCATGGAGTGCTATGATTGTGTTCTGAAATCAGGAAAAAGAGGATGTTAAGAAGCTTTTGTAGTGCATGGAGCATGGCAATTAGGCCAAATACTCAGAAAAAGACAAATCAGTTAAGGTATAATACCCAGTCTTAAAAAATGTTAAGGAGCCCTTGCTTAAGTTGTTAAAATCAGGTATTGGCCTAGGCAGTAAAATCTGCCAGTACTGACAAGCAAATGACAGTCACAGAATAAAGTATTTGTTTCTGCCTGCTGTTTGTCTGTTGGTAATATGTTCTAGCTTCCTGTTATAAACTTAGAAAGTTACTAGAATAACAGGAAGTGTGTTCACCTGCATTTTGTGAAGGATACAAAGTGTGAAATGTAAATGTATGTAATTATTTAGTGTCTTCAATACTCAGTAGTTTCTCCGAAAAACACAGATTTTATAAAGAACAGACCAAATATGAAGCAAAATCTGGACATTCTGAGAAAAGCTGGACAACCGAGGGTCATGGAAGGTGAGAATAAATGTGAAGGACTGTGTTACTCTTCCTTTCTGACTGCACTTACCAAGTGCTTTATGGCTTTGAAAGCCAGTAAAACACTTGCGTTTTTTTTTCCTTATAACTACTATTACGTAGAGCAGATAAAGCTCCATGCACTACAAAGAATTATGATCGTTTCGCCGATGCTAACCTAATATTATGTGTTCTCAATATGGATGCCAAGATTCACCTCTTGAGCTTCATGCTCGAGGTGAATTTTTTGCCATCCATGTCTCAAACACGCAATAAGCCAGTTAGCATTAGCAATCCACTCATAATTCTCTGTGTTAAGCACCCCTAAGCACTCTTAAGTTTGGGTCTTGCACTAGGGAAGTATTTAACAAATTTAACAAATTTATCTTTTTCCTGATTTTAGAACATAATTGTGGCACTCCATGCCCTACAAATAAATTCCTAGTAAAGCTAATTGTACTTGGCAAACAGTGTAATAACACAGATATCACACTGTAGTAAACAGCTGTATGTCGCAATGTAGTAAACAGTTGTCTACTATAGAATGATCACTTTACTGCATCTTCAGCTTCACAGATGCACAAATTATTCCAAATGTTGTTTTATAACATACAAACTCTCTGTTCAGTAGGGCTGATGTTGAGCAATTCACACATCCGTAGTTTTCTTCCTAATAATCCATTGGTAGACGATGATTTATTCATTTTGCATCTGTTTTATTACTGTTTGCCAAGCATTATACATCTTACTAAGAATCTTGTCCTGTTCAATCTTAATTTTGTTACCTTTCACTTGAATATAGCTGTGCATACTTATTGATTTTATTGCCTGACTGAGTAACTGATTGTGTCGCATTCTGATTATTTTGTAATAAAATCTGCTGCTGACTACAGAAAACATGTCAACCAACCCACTACAGAACCATTCCTCTCCTCGTAATACATCATCAGAATGTGGGGCTGGATACATGAAATCAGGAAGTAACTGGTCAAGTTGCTCAGCATGCAGTAAACATAAATACCAGTTTATTAAACTTAATAAATATAGGTCAACTAAAGTAACTAAAGTAAAAACTATGTATTTTAGAATAAGAACGCCCACTTTACAAGATGAGGGTGTAATTATAACAAAAAGAAAGGGTAAAAAAAATTGCACTTGATGTTTAATTCCTGTTACCCAGGCAGTATGAGTGTCCTGCAACTGCTGTTTGAAGGCACACTCTGTTCCTCACTATTGTAACCCTGCTGTGGAGCATAGGCTGACATTATGATTATTGCCCCATCTTTACACTAGAGTATGATTGCCATGAATCTGTCACAAATTCTGATGACATCAGTCACTATTTTCTGAAGCCTCTCCCTAACCACAATTCCACACCATTTCTAGCCTGTCCTCCTTCTCATTAGTAGACTCTGGATCTCAGTTCAAGTGGTTTTGCTGCACTGCCCTTCCATCTTGTCTCCTGGATACACAGGATGTCCAGCCTCCTCTTTACCATCATGTAATCCACTTCCAAATTGCATCCTGTCAATGAACCTATATCGAGGGTAGCAATCCTTAATACACTTTTGGCAGGTTGCTTGGTTTCACATCCATCTTTCACTAAGCACAGCTTCCATTTGGAGTTCATAATCAAGTCTGCCTCATACTGGCTAAAAAGCCTTTGCTGCCTCCATGGTGCTTTTTTTTTTAGACAGAGTCCAGCTGTGTCATGTGTGTGTGTGTTTGTGTTTTATTACTGAAACTTGGTTTAAAGGTATACAAGGCAGTCCTTGTATACCCAGATTTTGTGCATCTGCACACCTTTCAGCCTGATGGTAACTGTGGTTTAGCATCCATATTTGTTAAAAAACACACCACGTCTAGGCAGATGACTAGAAGCCCATAATTGAACTGATTGAGATCCAAATTACACTAACTAAAACCAACTATCATATCATAGCATGTTACTGGACCCCCCCCCCCGTGTTTCCAAAAAAACGTGTTAGGGTCCTAGGGTCCAAAATACACTGCATGAACTTCAAATTAACAGGAATTCCATTACCGTAGAAGACTGTTGGTAATATGTTCTGACTTCCTGTTACAAACTTAGAAAGTTACTAGAATAACTTTAACCACCCAATGATAAACTGGAATCATTATAGATCTATTGTAGGTTACACCCAAAAATTCCTTGATTTCATAAGCAACATTTCCCTGGACTAAATTGTCAAGGATTCCACTATAGGATAACATATTCTTGATCTGGTCCTTACCAACATGGAATTGATCTCCTCTATCCCTGCAGTATTCCCTTCTCCAGTTAAATCCAATCACAAATAAATAACACCTTTCTTAAAAATCTCCATACAACTAGATGCAAATATCACAGAGTTTGGAGGCTACAGATGTACAAATCTTCCACAATTCTATGATGAAGTCTCAAAATTCAGGTTTATCTGTATTACACAAGATACTGACTCAGCAAGTAGGGCAAACAAACTCTATGCACATCTAGATAAATGCATTGTCCTGGCAGCCTCTAACAAATCCAAACAAAATAGGAAGTTTAAAAGTAAACCATACTGGCAGTCCACATGTGTAAATAAAAACACAATAAAGAAAAAAAGATTCTTAAACTATATAACAAAACAGAAAAAAAACTCAAATCAAGATTAACATTATAAAGCTTTCTTAGGAACTAAAAAACACCATCAGAAATATGTAGACATCCCATGAACTTAGACTAGCATCAGAACCTAAAAACAATGTATAAATCCTCCTTTAGTTACATTAAGAAACTAAGAAATGACACTTAACATTGCTCAGAACCTAACCAAAATAGCGCTGCTTTCACATAGGTTCATAGAAGGTTACTAGACTAATGGCCTTATAGCTCTTACAAGCCTAGCCATATTTATCCCGAGCTGCCTCAGTTGTCAGTGGTTAGGTTAGTGAAGCTCACAGAGGTAAGGGTCTATTGTAGTTAATAATTACTTCTTCTGTCCAGGAGGGATGTGGATGCCTCCCCAGGTGTGAATTTGTGGTCACCCATCCATTAATCTAGGTTGTGCTTGAAGAGGGTCAGTTTCACGTGAATTGGAAGCTTGTTCCAGAGAAGTGGCAGTCTCTGGGAGGTGTATCTATCTCTCCAGCATGACCTGTTCATGTCAAAGGCTAGGTTAAGATCCATGGAGCGAGTGATCATTGTGCAGTTTGATTTACGAATGTGTAACATTTTCATCAGAGCCAGGTTAGAGACTGCCCTGTAAGCCAGGCACAAGTAATTTCTTAGCAACCTGTAGGAGACAGAATACAGTGACATGGCTTTCAGTCTTTCAATTTAAGACTGACTTCTTTTGTGTACCCTGTAATTTCTTGGTGAGAAACTGCTGTGGTCTGTCCAATTGTTGCAGGTGTCTGGTGAGGTACATGCAAAAGGGAGCATTGTATTCAATTATTTGTCTGATGAGGGCCAAGTATAATGGAATTATAACATCCTTAGATCTAGATGCGATGCCTTTGTAAGATGTGTCACATAGAAGGATTTCTTACTGCTGTGGATAAGTGATGGTCAAAATTTACATTACCATCAACCTGAGTACTCAGATTACATACCGCTGGGTCTACATTTAGGGGAATGCTGTCTATAATGTAATTATCAGGGATTTCAGCTTTCCCAAAGGGAATAATAATGCATTTTCTTTGCATTTAGCTTTAATCTGTGGCTTTGGCATCATTCATTTGTCTGCATTAACCCTGCCTGCAGTACATTAACATCACTGGAGGACTCAATGATTGCTCCAAATTTGCAATAATCAGCAAACATGGTCAGTCACAGGCCATCCAAGTTTGTCTGGACTTCTGAGAAATAAATTCCCAACAGCAAGGGGCCCAGTACAGAACCTTGTGGTGCATGACTGGACAGACTGGTGGTCTTTTGCTAAAGGTGAAGTCACCCACTTTTGACAGTATGTGTCTTTTGGTGAGCCAGTTGGCTTATCCATCTGGTAATGTAGGGATTAATTTCCAATTGGCAGAGTTTCTCTGTAATACCTGAGTGGGGGATTGTGTCAAATGTCTTGCCTAAGTCAAGATAGGTGGTATGCACTGTCTTTCCCTCGTCCAGGGCTTCGGTGACTTTCTCAAAGAAGTCAACCATGTTTAACAGGCATGATCTACCTTTAATAAATCCAAACTGGGTTGGGTCCAGAATTTGGACATTTCTTATGTCCTTATTAATAAGGTCCATAATGATTCTTTCCATGGCCTTGCAAATGAGGCTAGTCAAGCTTATGAGTCTATAATTCCCAGGATCAGTTGACGATCCCCTTTGTACAGAGGGATTACTGTTGCTGTAATCCATTCCGCCAGAATATAGTCATTCACAGACTTTGGTTAAGCAGGGATCTAAGTGGGTCTGCTAGGTCATCTTTTAAGTTGTTTGAAAGGCAATCAGGGATGTTGTCTGGTCCCATTGATAATGTGTTTTTGGCCTAGGAGAGCGCCGAGATGACCTGCTCTCTTGAGATAATAGGCTGAGAAATTTTTTCAGGTATAATTTGGGGGATGACTGGATGGGACAAGAAGGTGAAGTCTGGTCCAAATCCATCAGTTAGCAGGTTGTCTATTATGTCCAGTTGAGTATGGGTGGTGCCATCCACAACCAGTTCAGCGCATAGTTTGGTATTCCCTTTTAAATTTCAGATGTAGTTAAAGAATGCCTTGTGAGTATCCTTAGCTAGGTAGGCTATTTTTACTTCATAATTAGCTTTGGAGGATTTGACAAGATCTCTAATTTGTTTGTTTAAGCCAGAGAGATTTCTTCCTCTGGTGAGCCAGTCCCATCTTGTTCTTGGACATTAGTTTCTTTCTCTTGTTGTATAGCCTCTTTATACTAGGGGTTCACCAGGATGGCTTGTTTTTTTTTCAGCAAGACCTGCTTTTAATCTGGTCAGGTACAGCTGATTCTTTACAATTGCTTAAGTGGTTAATCAGGGCATTGGTGTAGACCTCTGCATAGGAGTCCATGTTATCTGCATTCAAGGGGGCTTTGAAATTCTTATACTATCACTTAGTATGAAGTAATTTGTCTTTGAAAAATTCTTAAGCTTTTTGAGCTTGATGGGGTATCTGGTCTTTTAATTACATCAAGCAAGACTGATTTATTGTCCAATCTTACCAGGGAGGACATCACATGGGGCAGAACTACAGTGCTCTCCCATGTTAGTAAGTACTATGTCCAGGACATTTGAGCTTCCTGTGGATGTGCTGGCTAGCTGTTCCAGAGCATTTACACTCACAAAGTCCAAGAACCTCTGAGCCAGCATGTTTGTGGTTGTGTATGTTTCCCAGTTGATGGTAGGAATAATTAAAATCACAGATGAGTAAGGTGTTTGGAGTCACGTACCATACAGCCCATCAGTCCAAGTATGTGGTATGCTTTCCTATTTCATGGTGGGGGACCTATAGCTAGCTATGATGTGGTAAGGGGCTTTGTCTATAGTTAATTGGACATGGAGTAGCTCAAGAAAGTCATACTGTTTGACCAGTCTACAGGTGTACTTCTCCTTAATAAAGACGGATACACCTCAGATCCAGTAGAGATGTATACCAGCAAACAAATGCAGTGTGAATTTCACTTCCAAAGCAACTATACAAAGTTCACACGTCCCTCAGGAATCTCAAACCCCCCATCATAACCAAAGAACATTATGATAGTCTCCTTAATGAAAAATGCATAATCTGTGGGGCCTGATAATATACCTAATTGCCTGATAAAACATTACAAAACACGCCCTAGTGGACCTACTGCTACGACTATTCATCCTGAGCTTTGCCACTGTTTTGTCCCTGAAGTATGGTGCACACCTGTTTTGATGCCATTTCACAAAGGTGGACCAACCACTCACGCTGGAAACTACACACCCATTAGCCTGACTAGTCTCATCTGCAAAGCCATGGATGGTATCATAACTGACCTAATTAGCTATGTATGATATCAAAAATCTGACAGGGCTTACCATAGCATTTGGGCTTTGCTAAGGCTAAATTATATCTAATGAATCTGGGAAACTTCTTTGAGAAATTAACTTAAGTAAAAGAAGTGAACATGTTGTCCTTACAGCATACCTCATCCTAGCCAAGGCTTTTGACATCATACCACATGCGAACATAACAAATAAACTGAATGAGCTCCAAATTGATCCCCCAATAGTTAAGTGGATAGCAAATTGTTTGAGGGCTGGAACCCGTATAGTAAAGGTGCAGATGCATGAAGGTGACCAGTGGTGTTCCCTAGGGCAGTATGCTAGGACCCCCTATTTTCAGCATCTACTTCACAGATCTCCAAATTACAAATGAGGATCTCTGGCTAACTAAGTTAGAGGAGGACTGCAAACTTTGTGCCATTCTCATGTCCTCCTCTGATCCACAGAAGTTGCAACTGAAATTTGCACATGTCAACAACTGGTGCTCAAAAAATTGTTTAAAACTAAATGCTAAAAAGTGCAATATCTTCACATTTGGTAAGCAGTCCCTTCATCCATCTTATACTGTAGACAACACCCACCTCAAAATAAAAGTGCGATGAGAGACCTTGGAACAGGGGTAGATAATTTCCTTGCCTTTGACCATCATGTAGCAACACTGGTTAAGAAATCTTTTTGCTTGGTGCAACTGATTGCAAAAGTTATTTCATCTATATCCAAAGAATTTCTTACCCCTCTATCTTCCACATTAATTAGACCTATTATCAAATACAATGTCTCTTTTTAGATGTATATTACTAGGCATATAATGCAACTGGAAAGACCCCAGAAGCTCCTGTCTAAAATATTACAGGGTTAAAAGACAAGAGCTACCAGGAGAGGCTGGAAGCACTGTCCTTTTTTCAGTGCCTCATAGGCTCCTTAAGGTTGTAGCCCAGAGCATCCTATATCTCCACAAATCAAACAGTCTCACTAACACTAGAACCAGGAATCTAAATTTGATTCAGCAGATAAAGAAAAGAAGGTGGGAAGATAGACTTGTCATGCAATGCTTACCCCTTCAATAGAACAAGCATCCACTCTAAATCAATTAATGTGACATACTTTTCTTCTTTCAAAAAAGAGGTGGCCAACTGCATGGGTATCCGTGAATTCACCTGCAGTATTACTGGCCTTGAAAAAATACTGCTGTACTACTCCTTGAAAAAGAAGGTAAGGTCTAAGAAGTGGTACTGACAAGGAAAACATGGCCACAAGGCCTCGTTGCCTTGTGTTTTCTATGATTCTTTTTCTTGTAATAACTGATCTAAAGCTTGTGTTGTACATTTTCTAGAAGTCTAGCCTTTGTGTCATAGATGGGTATGTACTGTGGGCTTCTGAAAGGTCATTCTGTAATAATTTTGAAAATAGTGCATCAAACTAATCTTCGAATATCCAGAATGAAATATTTAACCAGGTCCTATGTATAGTTATTTGGCATGGATCAGGAGACAGAAGATGTAAAGATGTACTATAAATGTCAAGCAAACAGGAAATAACCAACAAATGTATCTTTATACACATGGGAATGGCTTAAAAAGACTTGGACTGTATGTGAGCTTTGCCTTCCTAATCCTTTGAAAATGTTTTTGGTTTGTAAGGTGTTCATTAAAACGGGGTTACTCTGTATGCCCTGAACTTCACTTCTTCTCATGCAACCATTGAAAATCTAAAGCAAAGGCTTAGTATTTATGATATGACAGAATGAAGACTTTGCAAACTTAATGATGGGAAATGGACTCTATCATTTAACTACTGCATGACTTCATGGTTTATCCAATGACCTGAAAAAATGGAGGGAGGAGCTATACACACTTTAGAAAAGGGGATGAAGAAAATTGAAGGTGATACTGTGGAAACTGAATTGTGAATATTTTTGTTTTAACTAAAGAAGTCCTCCTCAAATTACAGTTGCTTAAACAACAAATAGTTATGTAATGAAAGCTGATATGCACATTTCATATGCTTTTACTGAATATGGTAAGGAACAGATGCCTTTTGTCATAAAAGACAGATACTCTTCAAAATCTGCAGATTTGCCTGTTATCATCCTGTATTCAATGCATGAAAACTATACCACCTTAAAGACAATGTTAGAAAGTAGTGAAACCTATTTTCCTGAAAAAAAAAGCAATAAGGTGCTGTGGTTTCACTAAGCATCTAGTAGTTTACTCGGGCATTATGGACAGATAATGACACTGAAAATATTGAAATGGTAAATTGGTGTTCTTTATTGCTAATGGCATACATTAAAAATGTATGTGCGTTTTTTTTTGCATTTTTCAGAATGTATGCCATCAAACCTTTTGTGCAGTAAAGGATAGCCATTGAAGTCATAATTGAGCTTATACAAAAGCACGTATCAAACCTACTTAGGTTGTACGTGGAACAGTATGAATTTGTTTAGGGAAGAGCTTGCCTTTTGAGTCTTGTGGCATTCTTTAAAGTGATAGCAGCAGTTGATATACGGCTGAAGGTGCATATTGCTTACCTTGTTCTTGCGAAAGCATTCGATACTATTCCACATATGAGGGCAATTGACAAATTAAAATTGTTAACATGAATATTCAATAGGAAAATCTGTGGTTAAGCAACAGGGCACAAGTAGGAGGAGGAGTGCCTCTCTATCCCAATGAGAATTATTAGTAAAGCCTGACTGGATTCTGTAATAGGCCACTTATTTTGAGCTAATCTTAGATATGAAAGTGTGAAATAGGCTATGGTTAACCACATATGCTGATGTTTGCAAAATGGGTAACATAATTACTTCTTTAAAATATGCTGATGTTTGAGATATTCTACAAAATACAAGATAAAGTAATACTGCTCTCACTTTTAATGTCAGTAAATGAAGCATCATGAGACTTGGCAAAAATGCTATAGAGTCTCATACCGCCTCACCCCTACTTAATGCCTTAGCAAAATGTGCTTATTCCTAAAATCAGATATTGTTTCCCTCTTATAATGTTATATTTCAGCTCAAACACATGTGAAATACAAACTACTTTAAGCAAAATCTGTGAATTTGTTTTTTTTGCAAAATCCCAGACTCATCACTGCCGACTTCTACTGTGCTGCAGCTGACTATCTGTAATTGACAGAGCTACATTTTTACTTAACTGTCAATTTTACAAGCTGTTAAAAATGGGGCACTTTATTTTCCCCACAAAAACAATATTACAAGTTAAGCAACCTAACTACACACTTGGAGATAGCCAAGAGGATAGCACTGTCCTCATTAGATCAAATTTTAAGAATTCCATAGAAGAAAGAATTATCTTTAGGCTAGGCCAAGCTGTTTGTATGTGCAGAAGTGAGGCAGCAAGAAACACTTCACTGTCTGATTCTGAACACACAATACTGTCCTCCATTAGATGATAGATTACTATTAGGATTACTAGCTACTCTCTTCAAGTACCTAAAGAGACATTTGCTGCTCTCCTAAGATTGTCTTCTGTCTTCATCACTGGTGAAAAGACCTTTAAAAAAATGTGCAGGAACCATCTACCAGAAAATTTTTATAGTAAATTTATACTTCCCATCTCTAGGTTATTTGCATGCAAAATATAAGGACTAAAAACTACCATAGGAATGTAAGGCTGCGCTTCTTAAGATCCTCATTGATCAATAGCTCAGTGGGCATATACTTGCTGAATTTCAAGAGAAAACTGATAAACAAACAGTGGGCCAAGGACACAGATAAAGAAAATGAAGCAAAAAATGTCCAAAAATAGGCTAAGGCAAACTGTAGAAAATAGAGAATGTATAACATTTTTTAATTAAAACTGTTAAGTGCTTTTACAGTTCACTCGCTTCTTCAGACCATACACAACCAACACAAAAAAGAACCAATAAAAAAACTAATGAAGCAAAGGTCTGCTCCTGAGAGCTGGCTTTAAAGAAACATGATCATTGAGGCCTGGGGCAGTGTAAGCCTTAAAATCTATAATCCATCGTAACTCAGTATAGACAGTCCTGTTGCCTATGTCACCCTCCCTAATATCAATCTTGGACAGACCTAGAACCAGGAATTTAAAAGTATGTTCAACCTCCATATCTAAAACGTGCTTAGCTAATGCACTAGTAGACTTTTGGTTCTTGATGTCACTACAATGTTCTAAAATTCTCTCTTTAAGTGTGCAATTAGTTTTCCCTATATAGAACCCTGCACATTTTGTACACTGTGCTAAATAAACTAAATTACTAGATTTATGATCTGCATAAAATTTTAAATAAATAAACTTCCCTGACCTAGGATGTACAATTGACAATGTACTCCAAAATGCAGTTATAAGCTTTACAAGTCCAATGGGGAAAAGTACCTAACCGCTCTGATCTAGGACCGTCCTCTCTAACCAGTTATTTATAACAAAGGTGTTGTTTCAAAGTCCTATTATTTTTAAAAACAAATGTGGGCGATGAACCTAGTATATCCCTAAGTTCATGACTGGTCATAATAATAGGCCAGTTCCTTCTTATAACATCACAAACTAAATTTATGTCAATCGAGTACATTAAAGAAATCCTAGGTACAGTATTCTGATGAATATTAACAGTCCGCTGAACTACATTGCTCATATCTGAAAAATAGGGCTTCGCTACAGATTGCGTAGTCCGACTCACAGTTTTGATGGTAGCATTAATTTCAGATAAAGAATAACCCCTTGCTATAAAGTTACACCTAAGTGAATCAAGTGCTTTTACTAACATCTCTTCACTATCATGCAACCTCATAACTCTAATGACTTGACCCTTTAGTACATTCCTGGGCACATGGGGATGCATACTGGTCTTGTGCAGCAGATTATTCTTCTTGCATGGCTTCCTATAAATACTGCTATGCAATTGTCCTAACATGCCTTGGTGTACAGTGACATCAAGGAAATTGATGCTGTCGTAATCATATTGTAAACTAAATCTAAGAAAGGTGGTAGAATCATGGATAAAAGTAACAAACGCCATTAATTGTTGATGCAACCTACCCAAATAAGAAATACATAATCAACAAAATGTTTATAACAAAGTAATGCTTGTTTGTTCTTTGTTAGAACTCATTCTGGAAAATAACATTTTCACCTTTAATGGCAACTATTATTTACAAAAGGTTGGAATTGCGATGAGCACAGCATGTGCTAACTCATATGCAAATATAGTTTTAGCCCAATGGGAGTTTGAGAAGTTATTTGTGACTGACATCTTTAATACACATTCGTTATTATAAACATTTTGTTGATGATGTATTTTTTATTTGCACAAGACCAGTACTGGTTACCTGATGGGCATCTTTTTTCTGCTATATACAGAAAAGAAACTTACATTAATAACTTTCTTGAATTTTCCAGCCAACACCCATTTTTCATGAAAAAGAAATTAGTGAAGGACCAGTTCATCAGATTATCTCATCTTGTCAGCCACAATTAGGAATTTATTACTCAATCTACACTTCTTATGAGAAACTAAAGTTCCTTCCCCTTGATGAGGCAGTGTCATCATTTAACAATTCATTCCTTACTATACTTGACTCGCATGCCCCTAAACGCTCAATAAGAATTAAAACTCAACTAGCACCCTGGCTAACAACAGACACCAAAACCAAAATAACAACTAGAGACAAAGCGTGGGATAAATGGCGCACTACCAAACTACCCCTAGATTGTATCAAATTCCAACAACTTAGAAATGAGACTAAAAAAGCCATCATACTAGATAAGAAAAATTACTTCTATAATCTGCAACATAAACATCAGAATAACCCTCAAAAGTACTGGGCAGGCATAAATAAACTTCTCCAACCAGGCAAATCCACTACTCCGACCCCAGGAACATTATCTGACAAGAGCCAAGAAGATATAGCCAATTCATTCAATATTTTCTTCACAGAAACCATCCAGTCATTAGCTAACCAACTTTCTCCTCCCCACACATCTATAAACACTATACCCGACTCACCACTCTCTTTTAACTTCCAGTCAGTGTCCACATCCTTTATCAGATCCCTTTTGAAGCCAACCACCCTTTCAGCCGATCTTCTGCCGGCTGAATACCTGCAAATTGCTGCAGATGTCGTAGCCTACCCTATCTCAATCCTAATTAACAGAACCATAACCGAGGCCTCAATCCCCTCAATTTGGAAAATATCCTATGTTATTCCACTCCACAAAGGAGGTTCATCCACAGAACTATCCAACTATAGACCTATAGCCATACTATCACCACTTGCCAAAATTATGGAAAAGTGCATGCACAACCAACTAATGCTCTATCTAACCCAAAATAAACTACTCACAGACTCTCAACATGGATTCAGACCCCATCATAGTACAACCACTGCCCTCCTCTCTTTTACTGAAAACATTAATCTTAACCGGAATAATAAAAAAATATCCTCCGCTCTCTTCCTGGACCTATCGAAAGTCTTCGATATGGTAAACCATCAGTTACTTCTATATACTTTAAAAACCCTGTATCTAGATACTCCAGCCCTTGACTGGTTTCAAGCTTACCTCACTGGGAGACAACAAGCAGTAATGTGGCAAATCAAGCTCTCCTGCCTACTACCAAATACCGTAGGAGTTCCTCAAGGTTCCATATTAGGACCTCTCCTCTTTTCAGTCTTCATAAACGACATCCAAACAGTCATCCCTGAAGCCACCTGCATTCAATATGCAGATGACTCGACTTTAATATGTTCCAATGCCTCTCTTGCAAATCTACTAACTACCACCCAACATAGCTTCACCAAAGTCGAAAACTGGCTTGCCAACCATCTCCTGATCTTAAATCCAAACAAAACCAAGTTACTTCTCTTCTACCCAACCAATAGATCTCCGACTGAAAACTTCACTATAAAATCCAATAATGGGACTATCATCTCCCCAGACACCTATACAAAGCTATTAGGAGTAAACATTGACAATAAACTCAGATTTGATATACATATCAACCAAGCCATTAAGTCAGTCAACAAGAAACTTGGGACCCTATATAGAATTAAAGCCTTCCTTACCCGAATACCAGGGCAGCCACAGCCCGTTCACACCTTCTCTCTACCCTACTATATGCCTCTCCTGTCCTCACTCACCTTAACAAATCTGATCTGGCCAAGCTCTCATCCTGCTATAATCACATTGCCAGGTTCGTTACAGGCCTACCCTACAGAACACACCACTGTACTAACCTGAAAAAGCTTGGATGGATAGAATTCCCACACCTTCTTCACCAGTCCCAACTCATAGAGGCCTTCAAAATCCTTAAACAACCTGAGAATACCCCAGCACTAAAAACTTAATGACTCCCTACTCCAATCTAAGCTGCCTTCGCTCAGCAAACAGACTCCTTGTCCAAACAACTAAATCTTTCAACCTAGGTGGTGACGCGCTATTTGCCAATACCACTGGTAAAATATGGAACTCTCTCCCAAATAACATCACGCTTGCAACTTCTCTAAGTCAATTCAAAAATAGTCTAAAACTCCACTTCAAGTCACACTGGCTATGTCCTTGCTCAAACCCAGACTAGCTCTGTGCCATTAACTAAAACATAAACAACTAGCTAAGATGATAAGTACTTTGTATACTGTGATAAAGAAATATGTATCCTGTCTAACTCTATGTCATTATACTGCCTACCGTCCTTGCTAATATGTTATTAATGTTACATTTGTAGTAATCTCAGACATAGTAATGGCAGTCTTGTACTTGTATGTAAATAGCCTATGTTTTTGTTAAGTTCTTTCAGCTCATTTACTGTACCTAATTATCAATGTAACTCTGTTGGAGCTTTTCTCCCTGGGCCTCCGCTGAAAAAGGACATGTATCCAGTCGGACCATCCCGGTTAACAAATGTAAAATAAATAAAATAAATGTTTACTCTCAGAAACTACCCCTCTGTTTTAGTTAACAGTATTTTCAATGAAGTTTCTTCTGCCAGATACATTAAATACCATCCTATATTAAAGTTTGGTTTTCAGCCTGTTGAAAAGGAATCCTAGAATATTAACAGAACACTCAGCTTTCCTATCCCTATTTGTAGAGATATGTCCAGCATTAGAGAGATCATTTCTAAAAACTGGGACTTCATCTAGGACTCGCTGCAAATTGTCTTGTCTTTAGGACATTTTCCTAATTTCTCTATCAAAAGAACTAAAACCATTAGGATGCATCTGTTTAATGCAACTACTGTTCTGTCTGATTCTTTTGGCATGCACTGTTGTAATAGATATGTAGTTTGTCCTTTTATTTTAACAGGTGATAAATACACTTTTAAGCACCGTAATTATACTGTTCATTTCTCTAAACATTGTAACTGCCATGCTTCTTTTGTTGTTGATGCGAGTGTCTGTCTGTCCTGTGATGCTTTTTATATTGGCAAAACTACCAGGAGATTATCAGATTGTATTAAGGAACATCTGGGAGCTATCTGATCGCTGAACTTCAGTCATGCCTTGGATAAAGATAGTGTTAACTGTTCACAGTTTGTAGGATTCAGATTTTTTGTGTTAGAATAAATAGACAGTTTTTTTGGTGACAGTGACTCTTATCTTGAGTTAAAAGAGCTCAAATGGCAGTCGTTTTTAAATGCTGAGGCATCCCCTGTCCTCATTGAGAATGTTAACATTAAATGTGTACTTGGTTGGTTTAACTAAACCATGCCCCTTCATTTTATCTCCTGCTTGTCACTTAAGTTTCATGCTTTTTACAGTTTTTCATATGCTGAAATTTACTGGTTACTGTATTGTTATTATGTCTTGTCATTTTATATTCTTGTGGCTTGCATTTTTACACTGTATTCTGAAGTTCTGATGATCTTAACATGAACGAAAGTGCTTAATATTAATCTAGTGTCTGTGTCATTTTTCTAATTGCCGTAGAGTTCTACAGTAAGTTTATTGCAATGGAAGTTATTGTTTTATAATTTAATTTCTTCCTGATTGTGGTTTTATTATATAATATATGTGTGTGTGTGTGTGTGTGTGTGTGTGTGTGTGTGTGTGTGTGTGTGTGTGTTTTATATATATATATATATATATATATATATATGTGTATGTGTGTGTGTATTACCAATTTTATATATATATATATATATATATATATATATATATATATATATATTCACTTCAGAAGCTCGAAATACTGAAATCTCAAATTTCAGTATCTCGAGCCCAAGAAGTTGAATTCACAAAACATCGAAAACTGAAAACCGCGAAATTCAAAACATTGAATACCAGAGGTTTTGAATTTTGTGGTTTTACAACATATACACACACACACACACACACACACATATATCATCCACCACACAAACACATAATCACTCTACTACATGAAAGCAGGGGGCAAGCCCCCCTGCACCCCCCACACCCCCCTACATAAATATTCTCACTCCGAGGTCGTACTACATACAAACACACACAAAACACCACCATGCAAGCTACTTTCTCTTCGCACACACACATCACAGCAACAAAACACACTGACAAACACCACAGCCCCTACCCAAACCCCTTAACACACACACACACTTACCTGAATACATGGCCATAGCGGAACTTTAGAAGCGCGAAATTCAAAACCTCCGGTATTTGAGGTTTTGAATTTTGCACTTCTAAACATTCGCTATTATGGGGTTTCGACTTTTTGGGCTCAAGATACTGAAATTTGAGATTTCAGTATTTCGAGCTTCTGAAGTGAAATCATATATATATAGACATAGTAAAAACATTGTGGAATGTTATTTGTAGTTGCTTCATAGTTTTCAGTGATTTGAGATTTGATGAAATGACTTTTTGATGAAATGAGTTTTCGATTTGGTCTCGATGATTTGCAATTCGATGAAATGGTAATTCGATGATATGAAGTGGAACCATATATATATATATATATATATATATATATATATATATATATATATATATACACACACACACACACACATACATACATACACAATATAGCTTTCTGTGTTATTTTAATTTTCCAAAGTATTACTTCTTTTTAATTATGCATACAAGTTTGATGACTGGCAAAAAAAAAAAAAAGCTCCATGCAAAATTATACAATGTCGTACATTAAAACAAAGAGTAAAAGTCAGTAGGACAACAACTGCAGTGCAGAGACACAGGATTAACCAAAAACTTTCATTAAAGTACATGAACATAAATCAAATCCTGCAGAACCGTGATGCACTTACATTGGCATACTTTGGATCAACACAAGTCTGTTTCAGTGGTGCAATAGGTGGCACACTGACCTGTGGTGCAGAAAGCTGTGGATTCTATTTCCACACCAGACAGACTGATTGCTGACATTGCAGTGCAGCATAAGGGGAGTGCTGCAATCCTGAGGGTGCCATCTTTCAGAAATTATATTAAACCAAGGCCCCATTTGCTTGAGTTGGTGGTAGCTCAGGTGGCTGTAGAAGATCCCACAGCACTACCACAAATAAGTGGAGGAAGTTTAGATGCTCTGGTCAATTTTCTCCTAGTATTATAAATACCACTTCTGTTCTCCCCTGAAAAGAGACAACTAGTCTAGTAATACTAACCCTGTCAACAAAGAGTAAATAAATTAAAAATAAAAATAAAATAATTTTCTTTCAGTACAGTAGCATATATTTGTGTGGATCCGTGGTGGTGGTGCTGCAGTAGCATTGTCGCCTCACAGTAAGACGCTGTCCGGTTCGATTCACAGCTAGAGCGCCTTCTGCGTGGAGACATGCATGAATGGGTGTACCTTCGTTGAAGGTTGTGCGTCAGGGCTGGTAACTCGGCACGTAAAAATTAACTACCAATCATTAGCGGACTGGAGTTCCGCTGTGGCGACCCCTAACCGGGAAAAGTCGAAAGACACAAACAAACAGTAGCATATATTTGGGAGTAATATTTTTTTTACTTTGATTTGATCCCAAAGATCAAGCTGAGGTGGAAAGAAAGAGAGAAATTATGCCAGATAGATATGATTAAATGAGAGAGGGATATAGCAGTTGATTAGTACTTAGATAAGCTTTCAGTTATGAAAAATGATATAAGAGGGACTTATATTTTGAAACATAGCAAAGGTTAGGAGACATAACATTGCATATAGTATTAGGATTAAGCAATATAGTAACCCAGCCACTGGGGATGCACAAGCCAGTGTATTTCTTTGTGCCGGTCCCAAGCCCGGATAAATGGGGAGGGTTGCGTCAGGAAGGGCATCCGGCGTAAAACCTCTGCCAAAAATTACTGATGTGGAGAACTTTTCATAATTACATACCGGATCGGTCAAGGCCCGGGTTAACAACGACCGCCACCAGTATTGTTAGCCAACAGGGTGCTGGCAGAAATTGGGCTACTGTTAGCCAAAGAAGAAGAGGAGGGGGAAGGCATGCCCGAAGAAGAAGAGGTGGGGGAAGGCATGCCCAAAGGCAGGAAGAGAGGAGGAAGGTTAGGAGTGTAGTACTGAGGGTAGGAACTTTGAATGTTGGCAGTATGACTGGTATAGGGAGAGAGCTAGCTGATATGATGGAGAGAAGGAAGGTCGATATATTGTGCGTGCAAGAGACCAGATGGAAGGGAAGTAAGGCCAAGTGTATAGGAGGCGGGTTCAAATTGTTCTATCATGGTGTGGATGGCAGAAGAAATGGTGTAGGGGTTATCCTAATGGAACAGTATGCCAATAGTGTTTTGGAGGTGAAGAGAGTGTATGATAGAGTGATGTTTATGAAGCTTGAAATTTATGGTGTAATGATGAATGTTAGTGCATATGCTCCACAAGTTGGGTGTGCGATGGATGAGAAAGAAAAATTTTGGAGTGAGTTGGATGAAGTGGTGGTGAGTGTACCCAAGGGTGAGAGACTAGTGATTGGAGCGGACTTCAGTGGGCATGTTGGTGAAGTGAACAGAGGGGATGAGGAAGTGATGGGTAGGTATGATGTTAAGGAGAAGAATGCAGAAGGTCAGATGATTGTGGATTTTGCAAAAAGGATGGACATGGCTATGGTGAATACGTATTTTAAAAAGAGGGAGGAGCATAGGGTGACGTACAAGAGTGGAGGAAGATGCACACAGGTGGATTCTATCCTATGTAGGAGGGCCAGTCTGAAGGAGATTGGAGACTGTAAAGTGATGACTGGGGAAAGTGTAGTTAAGCAGCATAGAATGGTGGTCTGCAGGATGATATTGGTGATCAAGAAGTGGAGGAGGAGTGTGAAAGCAGTGCCAAGGATTAAATGGTGGAAGTTAAAAAAGGAAAACAAAAAATCCACAAAAAATATCCAAAACTGAAAAACAGAATCCACGACCAGTCTGCACAGGAACACAACGTACTTTAATTAAAGCGCTTTTCGGCACACAATAGATAGCCTTTATCAGAATACAAGGTAGAGATAATTTCAACACATTTTATATAAAAAAAGGCACCATAATTAATCAATTAGATAATTAATTAGTCTTTCTAAAGGCACAGTTTTTAAAGACAAAGGGTATGATACTAGAAGAGATGCACTGTTAAACTAAATGAATAGGTCACTATAAAAATACGTATCAAACTTCAAACAATTTTATCCTAAACAAACTTCTAATCACCTAGTGAGTACAGTATATATATTCTTTTATACATAATGAACAAAAACAACTAAAAAAATCTCAACAATTTACTAATTAAATTGCTAATCATATGAATTTAAAATTCATTACTAAACTAAAATGAAAAATAAAATGTAAACAAGTATATAAAAAATAATGAAAAATGAAAAAAATATGTATAAGGGTGAAAACTAAATATTTATGATATATTTTCAAGACACCTCAAAGGGACATACTGGTTCACTAATTCTAAATCTTTATTTATTATATCAATTCAATTACTTTTATGTAAATAGTAAAACTACTGTAAATTAATTCAATGTATTATTGATATTAATTACCTCACCAAACTTCTCAATTTGAGGTGTCTTGAAAATATGTCATAAATATTTAGTTTTCACCCTTATACATATTTTTTTTCATTTTTCATTATTTTTTATATACTTTTTTACATTTTATTTTTCATTTTAGTTTAGTAATGAATTTTAAATTCATATGATTAGCAATTTAATTAGTAAATTGTTGAGATTTTTTTAGTTGTTTTGTTCATTATGTATAAAAGAATATATATACTGTACCCACTAGGTGATTAGAAGTTTGTTTAGGATAAAATTGTTAGAAGTTTGATACCTATTTTTATAGTGACCTATTCATTTAGTTTAACAGTGCATCTCTTCTAGTATCATTCCCTTTGTCTTTAAAAACTGTGCCTTTAGAAAGACTAATTAATTATCTAATTGATTAATTATGGTGCCTTTTTTTATATAAAATGTGTTGAAATTATCTCTACCTTGTATTCTGATGAAGGCTATCTATTGTGTGCCGAAAAGCGCTTTAATTAAAGTAAGTTGTGTTCCTGTGCAGACTGGTCATGGATTCTGTTTTTCAGTTTTGGAAGTTAAAAAAGGGCGATTGTGAGGTGGAGTTCAGGGAAGAGTTAAGACAGGCACTGGGAGGCAATGAAGAGTTACCGAATAGCTGGGTAACTACAGCAGAGCTAGTAAGGGAGACTGCTAGGAAGGTGCTTGGTGTGACATCTGTACAGAGGAAGGAGGACAAGGAGACATGGTGGTGGAATGAGGAAGTACAGGAGAGTATACAGAGGAAGAGGCTGGCAAAGAAGAAGTGGGATTGTCAAAGAGATGAAGAAAGTAGACATGCGTATAAGGAGATGAGGCGCATGGCAAAGAGAGAGGTGGCGAAGGCTAATGATAAGGCATATAGAGAGTTGTATGAGAGATTGGACACTAAAAAGGGAGAAAAGGGCCTGTACAGATTGGCTAGACAGATGGATATATCTGGGAAAGATGTACAGCAGGTAAGGGTGATAAAGGACAGTAAGGGAAATGTACTCACAAGTGAGGAGAGTGTGTTGAGTAGATGGATAGAGTACTTTGAAGGGCTGATGAATGAAGAGAATGAGAGAGAGAGAAGGTTGGATGATGTGGGGATAGTGAATCAGGAAGTGAAGCAGATTAGCAGGGAGGAAGTAAGGACAGCTATGAAGAGGATGAAGAATGGAAAGGCTGTTGGCCCAGATGACATACCAGTGGAAGCATGGAGGTGCTTAGGAGAAATGGCAGTGGAATTTTTAACCAGATTGTTTAATGAAATTTTGAATCGTCAGAGGATGCCTGAGGAGTGGAGCACAAGTGTTTTGGTACCTATCTTTAAGAATAAGGGTGATGTGCAGAGCTGCAGTAACTACAGAGGGATAAAATTGATCAGTCACAGCTTGAAGTTATGGGAAAGAGTAGTGGAAGCTAGGTTAAGAAGGGAGGTGATGATTAGTGATCAGCAGTATGGTTTCATGCCAGGAAAGAGCACTACAGATGCAATATTTGCTCTGAGAGTGTTGTTGGAGAAATACAGAGAAGGTCAGAAGGAGTTGCATTGTGTCTTTGTGGACTTAGAGAAAGCATATGACAGGGTGCCTAGAGAGGAGTTGTGGTATTGTATGAGGAAGTCGGGAGTGGCAGAGAAGTATGTAAGAGTGGTACAGGATATGTACAAGGGTAGTGTGACACTGGTGAGGACTGCGGTGGGAGTGACAGATACATTTAAGGTGGAGGTGGGATTACATCAAGTATCAGCTTTGAGACCTTTCTTATTTGCAGTGGTGATGGACAGGTTGACAGATGAGATTAGACAGGAGGCCCCGTGGACTATGATGTTTGCAGATGACATTGTGATATGTAGTGAGAATAGGGACAAGGTTGAGGAGACCCTGGAGAGGTGGAGATATGCTTTAGAGAGGAGAGGAATGAAGGTCAGCAGGGCTAAAACAGAATATACGTGTGTAAATGAGAGGGAGGGTAGAGGAATGGTGAGGATGCAGGGAGTAGAGTTGGTAAAGGTGGATGAGTTTAAGTACTTGGGATCAGCAGTTCAGAGTAATGGTGAGTGTGGAAGAGAGGTGAAGAAGAGAGTACAGGCAGGGTGGAATGGGCGGAGAAGAGTGTCAGGAGTGATTTGTGACAGACGGGTACCAATAAGAGTGAAAGGGAAGGTCTACAAGAGGGTAGTGAGACCAGCTATGTTATATGGGTTGGAGACGGTAGCATTGTCAAAAGGCAGGAGTCAGAGCTGGATGTGGCAGAGTTAAAGATGTTAAGATTTGCACTGGGTGTGACTAGGATGGACAGGATTAGGAATCAGTATATTAGAGGGTCAGCTCAGGTTGGACAGTTTGGAGACAAAGCAAGAGAGGCGAGATTGCGTTGGTTTGGACATGTGCTGAGGAGGGATGCTGGGTATATTGGGAAAAGGATGCTAAGGATGGAGCTGCCAGGTAAGAGGAAAAGAGGAAGGCCTAAGATGAGGTTTATGGATGTGGTGAGAGAGGACATGCAGGCGGTTGGTGTGAAAGAGCATGAAGCAGAGGACAGGAAGAAATGGAAACAGATGTGGCGACCCCTAATGGGAACAGCCGAAAGAAGATGATGATGATTAAGCAAAATAGTGCATAGTTAATTAAACAGTATTTTTTGGTGTTACAATTATGGTGTTTCCTGGGGGTGAGCAGGAGCATAATCACTATCTATTTAGGTACTGACTAAGTTGATTTTTGGAAACTTTATTTTTATTTGCTTTAGGTGTAATGGAAGGGAGCTCCACAATTTATAGACTTAGCAAGAGTAGAGTGAGTCACCAGCAGGATTATTAGATTTAGTCATAAGTAAAAATTATTTATTTTAAGGGTGTAGTTCCCTGGCTAGGGAATAATATTTTATGGTGTTTTGGAATGCTGGAGAGTTTTCTGGTTTATATATTAGATTATGGGCAATAAGTTGTGAGTAGGTAAGATATTGTGGGAGATCTTGCCAGTGTAGTTGTTTTAAGGCTATGTAGTGGTGACTTTTTGTAGGTAGATTCTGTAACAATGTTGTAACAGCTGTCTGGTTTGATTTTTTGGGGTGTTATGAAGGTTAGTCAGGAAGGGGAGGCATAAACGAAAGATGGTAGTATGTAGGTTGATGCGTGGTTTTCTTAGTGCTATCACTGAGATAGTACTTACATCTGTATAATAAACCAAGCTTCTGGTGTGTATTTAACAGCTTGGAGTATGTGTAGATCATATTTTAGGTGTTCATCTATTGTGCTTCCCAGTTATTTTCAGAGTATTTTGAAATATTGTTTTTGGTCTGAGGAATATTTTGGGGTGATGAAAATTAGTTTTGTCTTTTTTAGGATTTAGAATAAGATTAGATTTTCTTAGCCATGTTTCAATGGATGACAATGAGTCCTGGGTGAGGTCATTAAGTTTTGAGTATATGGGCTGCAAGGCCAATCAAAGCACAAACTCCATAATAAGCTGATATACTCTCTAGGACCCATCCAAGAAATTAATTTGTTTTTAAAAACTTGTACAGAAGAGGATTGATAGATATGAAGTGGAACTGTGTTCCACAACCACACTATAGACTGCATTAAATAGTCTGCTCTTAAGGCTGACCAGTTATCATCAATTTTATAAGTATAACCCATTCCTCTAGTTGATATACTTGGGTGCAGTAGTTCAAGATTTAACAAGATGTAATACTCTTCATTTCTTAGCCATTTATATACCAAATATAATTTTCCTTTCAAATGCATGTAATTAATTGTAAAAAGACCCAAACTGTCCAGTCTTGTTTGATAAGACCTCTATATGCACCCATGAATTATCCTAGTAAATTTTCCTTATATACTCTTAAGTACTAGGAGATATTCCCTATTATATATACAAAATAACATATTATACGCAATGATGGGATGGACATATGATGTAAACATTCTCAAAAGAAATTCATTTGTGCCTGTAGAAACATTCTTAAGAATTAACCCAGATACTTTCAATGCTTTGACTTGAACTATTTTGGCATTAGATCTGACATGAAATTTATTACATATAATCATTTCTAAGTCCTTATATTCTGGCAAGTTTTGTAACTTGAATGGTCCCAAATTCACATTTAATTCTACCCTAGATCTCCCAAAATAGAGGACAGGACATTTATCCCTATTAACTCTCAGACCAGTTTTGTGAAGCCATAAAGTCACGTTACACAGATAGTCCTTAAAGCATGCCAAATCATCTGGATTTATGATTATACATCCTATTTTAATATCATCCACATGTTTGGCCATCCAGAATTCAGATATAATTGGAAAAAATGAAAAGACAAAATAAATAACACGGGGATGAAGAAATTAACCCTGTGGAACTGTTTAATTAATTCCTACCCAATCTGAAGTGTAGTCTCCAAGCCTTGCTTTTTGTTGTCATCCACTCAACCACTTGGCTACCCAGTGAATAATGTAAGGATTAACCACTTGCTTGCACATAGTGTCCAGTATAGCAGAATGAAGTATACAGTCAAAACATTTTGATAGATCCAGATGCACTACTATAACAGACAAAGCCTTAATTAATGCTTCAGACACTGGATTATACAATTCTATAAGTTTAGTAAACGTAGACCTCTTTTTCATAAAACCATGCCGAGTAAGATCCATTAAACATCCATGGATATCTTGATTTAGGATATGTAAAAAACACCTTTGAAAATGTTTCCCACTCAGTGAAGTTAAGATGATAGGTCTGTAATTGCTGATGTTCAGTAACCCTCCTTTGTCAACTTCGACAACATCAGCAAGTTTCCAACTTTCTGGAATCATGCCAGAGTACAACAAGTTGTTAAGAAGAAGAATAACAGTGGGTGATGTGTATATGCCACAAAAAGCCCCAAAAGATTCTGGAATATTATCTGGTCCATTCCACTCTCATATTTAATAAGACTTAACAAGGTTCTCACCATATCCATATTCAAAACCGGACACTCATAGTATACGTCTGTTGATGTGCTTACTACAGAAAAGTTAGCATATTCATTAACTTCACTTCCAAAAAATGTTTATTAAATAACCTAAAAATTACCTCCTTCAATGGTATCAACTCTCACTCACCCACAAACTAGTAAATCATCCACTAAATGTCCCATCCCTACAGAATCTACTCCAACCCTATCGCACCACCAGACCACTAAGATCCAGCAACAAGAATCACTTGCAGATCACTAAAGCCAATAACTCTTCTGGTGAAGCACTATTTTCTTGCACCATAGCCAAATTATGGAACTCCCTCCCACCCACAATTACCTCCGTACCATCATGCACCCATTTCAAAACTTTACTAAAAGCGCACCTAAAAACATGCTGGCTATGCCCTTGCAACTCCCACTCTAATATCACCCTCCCCATCCAACCACTACCTTTCTTTCCACTCCACTAACTACTTTGATTATAGCAAGCTCAGTTGCTCATAAGCCAGTACTTATTATACAGCAGGAACTTCTTCTTGTAACATTTATTAATGTCTGTTATGTACTTCACAGATAAAGATTCTAGTTGTCTACTGATGTACTATGTTCTTCATCTGTAAATATGTTGTAAGAATTGCTATGTAAATTGTTAATCGCTGTGTAATCCAGTGTAACTACTGTCTGTTTATTTTAACTGTGGAGCTTTTCTCCCCGGGCCTCCGCTGAAAATGGACCTATGTCCAGTCAGACACTCCCGGTCAACAAATATAAATAAATAAAAATAAATTTGCTATTTCCACTCCAGCATACATAATATTACTGTTGATAGTTATAGGTCCAAGAACTTTAGCTTTTTTACCTCATTGTCTTGCATATGAGTAATATTTCTTAACAGCATTCACTGTATAGATTTCTTTCAAATGTATGTTTAGGTCATTGCAGTGACACTTTCCGCTCACTGAGTTGTCAGCTGTTTTGCACTATTAACCTTAAACGTCTACCAAAAGATGACATTTTTTTCTTCTACTTTTTTAAAAGTTAAGTGAGCCTCATGTTTCACTATGATGGGATATACCTCACTGAACTGTTAGTTATCACTTTCCTACTTATTATTTTGAAATCAAAAGCGACATGATCAGAATTTCCCAGTGGACAGAGCTAATTCACCTGGAATATCCTCTGTGGAACATCAGTTAGTAAAAGACAGAGAATATTGTTCAGTTTAGTAGGAACAATTATCATTTGAGTTAAATTGTGGAACATACTGTGAAGATTGGAGGAAGATGGGTGAAGGCTGCCAGCCTAGTCAAATAGAATTTGATACATAATTCTATCATTTGTATAAATAAATGTAAAATACAGGCTTGTGTTCTTAAATGAAAGAAAACACTGTAAAATGTGAAATTCAAGATTGTTGCAACATTGCCATCTGTTGTAAGGAAAACCAAGCCAAGCATTTCAAATGTTCTTTGAAGTTACAGTTATCTAAATGGCGGTGCCGAAGTGGCTAGCTGAACACATTCTTTTTACTGTCTTAATTTAAACAATAATTGTTAGAGTATACATGTGAAATATCTTTTATTGTAGTTTCCTGAGCAGTTGTTAGATTGCTAAGTAATGCAGTTTGTGGCCTGAGAACTCCAGACTAAGTGCCAAAATGATGTAAAATGATGTAATGTCAATACTGGGAAAACCCAAGTGTCAAAATGATGTAATTTGGAAGGGCCTTAGCAGAGCTGTTTGTTAGTGAGTTTTAAAAACTATTGTTGAGAGAGATCTGAAAGCATTTTGTCTTGGACCATCAACCCCAGCACTGCTTATGCTCTAAATGTATGTAAGTAGGATTATAACACTGTGTTTTCTCTTAAGAATAGCTAAAGATTAGAAAGTTAAATTAAGTGTTTTTCTTTGACATCAGACCTGTCCTACTGTATTATTTTAAGTTTCTGTGTGATCTCTGAACTCTTAGATATCTCTGTGGTGTAGTAGTATTGTCTTGTGTTTTAATTTTTTATTATTAAATATTTTTAAAACCTTTACCTGTGGCTGGTTTGTGTAGAGATAAGTAGGCTCTAGCGTACATTGCATATTTGTAGAGTTCATTGTAATAAACCACTATAAAAAGTCTTGGACTGAATATCACATTACCAGTTGGATAATAATATTGCATATTAATAATTGGACACCCTTTCAAGGGCCTTTGAGTAGCTGACAATTTTTAGCTGGTGGTGGCAAAAATTACTACCGTATAGTCTGGGTAAAGGGGCACAGCTGGAGAATCTGTGTCAGCCTTTTCCAGGAGTGTCTGTGAAGTTGTATAAATACTTATCTAAACATGTGTGTGGTGTGTCAGCTACCTGGGCAGGGACATGAAGCACTGGTGGGACAGAGAGGGTACTGGAGGTTAGCTTGCCAGCTAGGCTGAGATCTGAACCCTATAGCTGTACCAGTGCGGAGTCTTATTGGGGATCTGGAGAGCAAGGGAGCAACCAGCCTCAGACTGACTGTAATCTCTGTGTGTACTTAAGGGAAATTGTACTTTACTGTGAGTATTTGTTATCCTTTCCTCTTCTGTGAGACAACCTCCCTGGTGTTAGTGGTGAGGATTGCGGCTCCTTGATTGCTGGGCCAGGGCACGGCCGGCACATATCTGGTGTAAGTGGTTGTGATACAATATCCTCACATATCTGGTGGCAGTGCTTGGGATAAGATAGCCTCACTTGTGGTTTGCAGTGGTGTGGGTAGAGTGAATCCTGTAGCTTATGTACAGTGATCTCTGAAGGTGTTTTGTACTCTAAATCAGCCATACAGTGTATACTCAGAGTTCAGATCACAATTGTTTTATTTCTTTTGTTAGCTTAGTTAGTCAGGGTGAGCAGGCAGCATGTCAGCACAAGAGTATGGAAAGCTGACAAGGAGCCAGCTGGTGGAGATGTGCCAGGCTAGGGGACTGGTGCATGGAAACCTGACTAAGGTAGATCTGATTGCAGCCTTGGGTACAGCTGCATCAGAAAACAGCATCCAGGAGGACAATCAGACTAGCAGTGGAGATGCAATATCCTTGGAGAACGGACAGCTCAACCTTTCTGCGAAGGACAATCAGACTGGCAGTGGAGATACAATATCCTCGGAGAATGGACAGCTCAACCTTTCTGCAGTGGACTTAAAAATCCAGCTGGAGCTAAAGAGACTTGAGTTGGAGGCCAGGCGTTTGGAGATAGAAGCCAAAGAAAAGGAGCATCAGAGGAAGCATGAGAGGGAAATGCTGACTCTTCGCCAGAGTCATGGAGGTAATGGGGAAGGGAGCAACTGGACTCCAGAAGCACAACAGGTCAGTAAATTTCTTCCGCAATTTAAAGAGGGGGATAATTTTGATAGTTTCATTCACATGTTTGAAAGGGTATGCAAACAGTATAGTGTTGACCAAAGGCTCTGGGTACGGTTCCTGTCCCCCTTACTCCATGGGAAAGCTGTAACTTGTATATCACAAATGCCTAACTCTGTCTGTTTTGATTAGGGTGTATATCACTTAATCGAAATCCCAAAATATCGAACACAATAAGCTCGAACTTGGAATTTCGAAATGTGATATAACCGAAAGCTCTGTTCCGAGAAACACACACACAACACAAGCACACCAAAAAAAGTAATCCACACATATATACACTTAAAATCCTACTTCTAACCCTACACTAAACAGTACATACACTACTATCTATCCACTTACCTTAACCCAAACCCTAACCCTAAGATCCGTAACTATCGCACACTCACCTTACCCGCTCCCTAACCCTAAGGTCCCTAATTATCGCACACTCACCTTACTCGCTCCCTAATCCTAAGGTCCCTAACTATCCCATTCCCACACTCACCTTAACCCGGTCCGTTCGCACACTTACCTTAACCCGGTCCATAACCTTTGCACAACAGTGGAGAAAATAGCGAAGCGGCAGAAACATCGAATTCTTTCCCTAGGAAAGAAGTCAATGTTCTGCAACTTCACTATTTTCAGTGTTTGCTGTTTTGGGTTCGATATTATAACATTCGATGTTTTACTACTTCGATGTTATGATATAAACCCTTTTGATTATACTGCTGTAAAAAATGTCTGTTACAATGTTTTAAGTTAACACCTGAAATGTATAGGAGAAAGTTTCGTGAGCATAGAAGGAAGGCAGTTGAAAATGTATGTGAATATGTTGCTGAACTGAGCACTTATTTTCATAGCTGGGTGAGTGGATGTCAGGTCACCACTTTTAAAGGGCTGGCAGACCTTTTGGTGAGGGAACAAACCCTTGGCCCTTTGCCTGAGGACATGAGGATCCTGTTAGCTGATAGACAATATGCTACTTCAGATGAGTTGGGGAAGAAGGGAGACCTATACTTGGCCAGCAGGGTAGCCCTGCACAGTTAGGGGACCCCCAGTACTGCTCATGGGTCTAAAGGAACCCATGGTGGGAAGCACAGACTGCCCCAACAGAATCTGCCAGTAGCAGGGGAAACCACTAGTCCAGGTACACATCCAGGACCTAGGGTGAAATGTTTTGAATACAACCAGTGGGGCCATGTGGCATATAGGTGTCCACGGAGGCAAGGTGGGGAACCAAAGGTGAGGGAGCCAGTAAGTGGGAAAGACAAAATGCCAACAGTAGATTGTCTTGGGACACCAAGTGTACCAAATTGCCACCAGAGGCTATATCCTATTGTAGTGAATGGCAAAGAGGCCATTGCTAAGAGAGACACAGCCTCTGATATAACCATTGTAAAGCCTGGACTGGTTACAGAGGAGCACTACTTGCCTGGGCAGTCTACTCCAGTCAGGGCTTTAGGAGGGATCCCATTCCAAATACCTTTGGCTAGGGTTCACCTTGACTGGGAGGGTGAAAAAGGAAGCCAGCAGGTAGGTGTGTTTGAGGATATACCTGCAGATGTCCTGATAGGGAATGATTTTAATGGTGCAGTATCCTGCACTTATGCAGTTACATGCGGTGAGGCTAGGAGACAAGCATGTGGGTCTGGTAGCCTGGGGGAGACACAGACAGACTGCATACTTGCAGCCAGGACTGCTGAGGTGGTTACTTCAGGGAGGGAGCTTCTCTGTAGCAGTAAGACTGAAGGTGAGCCACAGCTGCTTGTGGGTACTGATGTTCACTTGGACAGTGTCAGAAAAATATGTATTAATGTGTGTATGCTTAATGCTAATTAGAAACTAAATAAGTTAACATGTTTTTCATTCTATTTTATATGCACAGTTTTACATACAGTTCAGTTTAATATGAGACTAAAAGATGCTTTTTGAAACTGCAGTGTGCTTTCTGTAACTTGCAAGATGCCCTCTGACCTAGTAATTGCTAGCACAGCAATATTCATGTTTATGCTTTTTGGAAATGTACTTGAGAAGCAGGTGATTATCTGCTAGGTCAGGAAGAAATGAATGAACAATGCTATATTCTGTAATGTAATGATTTTAAACAATCAGCTCTGTTCGAAGTATGAGAACATGTGCAGCTGCAGAAGTTTAGAGATAACATAGACAAAGGACTGTTAGAGAAATGAACTGCAATCTATACTTGCTTTGTGCTCGAATTAGCCATAGTACCTTGAATGGTAACATTGCATATATCTAACCGGTGGTAGCCAAGGCCACGTTGTTTTTCTTAGGAAGTTTCTCACAAAAATTGATAGTACCAGCAGAATATTGTAAAAACAATCACTACTAAATGATGATGACAAAACTTGTGATTCACTACGCCAGCTTGGTAGGCAATGTCTTATTAATTAGAAAATGTATAAAAATGTCTTCATTTCCTGATTCTAGTTAGACAAACTCTGTATTAGCACGTTTTTGTCTCCTTGCTGCAAGATTAAAGTGCCTTAACCTGAACCTACCGTGTTTTGATCATTTTTAAAGTATATTTTTCGTTTGACAGTTTGGTCCTTCGGACCGGAAATTCTCTCTCACTCTAGGCTCAGGTCAGAATTGGGCCCAGTGGCATGCACCCGTATGGAGAAGTGGCCACATCGGCTCTTCTGTTTTGAAAGACCTCTGACTGAATTGTCGTTCGAAAGAGGCAAGCCACTGTTTCTGATCTGGGATTGGAGGACGAGTCAACGTTCTGGTGGATCAACACACGGAGGGTCAGGTAAGGAGGAATTTACCTTTTTTCTGTTTTAGATCAGGGACTTGTTACAGCATTGTTTTGTCAGGGAGATCTGCATGTGCAGATCAAGGACAAAAAGATTGCTGTCTTGTCATAGATCAGGGAAACAGAATAGGTAGGCAGTTATTCTAGATAAACTGTGAAAAGGTGTAAAATCATGGTACCATGTGATAACAAGGGTTACGTAACAATTTCTGACTTAGCTAAGGCAACATGGGAAATCAGTGCACGAAAAGTTCCCGAGACCCGCCCTTAACCAAAGATGCGAAATATATGCAATTACAGTGTGCCGATAATGTTAAGTATTATACAAAATGGGTTGATAAATACAAATTTGACGGTAATTTAGATAAACCTTCACTTATTAAACTTGTTAGACAACTTAAAACAGATGTGAAAGCTCAGCTAAAAAAGCAACGGCAATTAGGAGTACCTCAGGCACACAAGTGGCTTGAGGAAGCAAACCGTAGGGAACAAAAGATTAAAAATTCAAAATCAATGTTCTTAGATAAAGAAGACAATAACTTTGGTAATAGCAACAGCCCCTCCTCTGCCCCCTCCGCTTCCCTTACCAGAATATGAAGCGAGTGGACAAGCTGATCCACCTCCGCTATACCCAGCTGTTCCTGCAAAACCAAAACCGTTTGTTAGAGATCCTATCGAGACCAGGTCTCGAACACGCAACTTAAGAGGGGATATAGAATTATATGAAATGAATAGAAATTCACAAGCTATGAGTAAAGAAGAGATATGCCCACTCATAGAAGTACCAAATCCGCAGGCAGGACAGGATCCAACTCTTCTAGTATATAGACCGTGGACACCGGAAGACATCTGGAAAGCCACAGAGGGAATTCCCCATCCAAAAGTTAATTTTAGAAAATTCTTAGAAGGCTTACAAGGCATGAGGTTAAGTTACCATTTGAATGGAGAGGAAGTAGAGAAAGTAGTTAGACAAATCGTAGGTCTAGATTGGCACATGATCAGTGGCAACTGGAATCCCCGTGACGCAGAGCTTAGATCACTCCCACATAGTAACGCAGAACTGGACAACAGAGTGAAAGGTCTGACAGACCAAATCTCTGAGAAATGGAAGCCTAGGGCTGATTGGACTTGCATTAATCAGTGCATACAACAAGAAGGTGAAACTGTAGATAGATATTATGCCAGACTATTAGAATGTTTTAATAACCATTGTGGAATGCAGGTACCTGAAGACCAAACACATGATTCCCCACATGAGCAACAGCTAAAGAATGCATTTTTAAAAGGCAGTATTGCACCCATTAGCAGCTTTATTACAAAGCACATGGTAGATCATCGAACAAGTAGATTACAGTCATTACTTGAATATGCAAGATATGCCGAAAGGCATTTTAATAGAAAAAAGAAAAAGGAAACTCAAGTATTTGCAGTAGAAGACAGATCAGAAGTCTTTGTAGTACAAACTGGGAAGAAGGGTAAGAAAAATACCCAGGGAAGCAAACAATCTGACAAACGATCAGAAGACTTTGAGGAAAGAAAGAAAAGGGGTGAATGTTTCAAATGCGGGAAAAAGGGACATTTAGCAAGAGATTGCAGGCAAAATAAGAAGGTAATCACGGAAGATAAGGAGGGTGAGGAATGACTATATGATAGTCAGGAATCACTAGATAGGGATAAACAAGAAAAGACATGCAAATGTGATAGAAAGGGTAGAGGATGTGACAGAAGAAATAGAGGATGTACATGAATTCATAGATAATGAAGAAAATGAAATTTTGGACTTAGCATTATTGAGCCTAGAGCTCTACTTAGCAGACACAAAACCGGAAGTTACACTTCTGGTAGAGGGGAGGGAAGTCAAATTCCTGTGTGACTCAGGGGCTTCACGGACCTGATACATCCTTTCAAACTACCAGAAAATTCAGAATCACTTGACTACATATTAGTGAAAGCAGCTAATGGACAGCTGTATCGGGAGCCACTTTCACACAACATAGCGATAACTGACCCAGTTTCAGGAATGACCCAGAAAAGCAAAATTGTTGTTTCTGCAAAATGCCCAGTAAATTTCTTGGGCAGAGACCTAATGCAGATATTTGGCATAGCCGTAGTTCCAACTATGCAGGGTATGGAGGCACAGCTACAAATGGATACTTTTGTAGTGCGACTGGAGGGTGAAACATTTTATTGGTACAGCCAGGACTTAGTTACGACTTGTCCAGGGGCAGTAACCGAAGAACTGATGAACGTAGCCATCAGTAAATCCCCCTCCCTTGACACTGACAAACAGCATTTGTTGCACTGTACTCTATATTACTGTAACAGACCAGGACCTGATAAAGAATATGAGCAAGAACTGTTTAAAAACCATGCTAACAGATTAGTATTACGAAACTTGTACTGGGACACAGAAGGAAACAGTGTAGTAAGCTGTTCATTACCCCAGGAGTTTCTAGCACTTTACAAATCTAATCGATTACCACATGTGAGTTTACCTAAAGATAGAAATTTGAAGTGGGCAGACCTAGGAGAAAAAGTCACAAGGTGGGAAAAGCAGACAGAGTTAGAACTTTCTGAACAGGGAGTACAAAAGCAGAAATTAAATTGGATAACACAGACACACCCAGCTGTACACTCACAGGCAAGTGAGGATAGCTGAGTAGCACTCTTACTAGAGGAAGAGGAAAAAGCCTTACGAGACATACCATAGACTCTCTGGTCAACAGGGAAATCAGATGTAGGACTTATTCGTACAGCAGGACCAGTTATTATCACGCCAAAATCAGCATTTAGACCTCAAAAGAGACAGTATCCCTTAAGAAAGGATGCAGAAATAGGAATCAAACCTATAATAGCAGCCTTACTTAAGGAAGGAGTCTTAATAGAATCTCCTGATTCACCGTGTAATACACCCTTATTTCCTGTTAGGAAAGCAAACGGAGAATGGTGTATGGTCCAAGATTTACAAGCTGTAAATGATGCAGTTATACCCAGGGCACCTACGGTGCCAGATACACACACTTTATTGAATGATTTAAAACCTCAACAAAAGTATTTTTCTGTGGTAGATATTAGCAGTGCATTTTTCTCAATACCGATACACCCTGACAGCCAATATTGGTTTGCATTTACATTTCAGGGGAAACGGTATACATATACGAGACTACCACAGGGATATTGTGAAAGTCCAACAATATTCGCACAAGAAATGGCAAATAACCTGGCGGGATTTATCCCACCGAAAGGCAGTCAGATTTTACTTTATGTAGACGACATCCTGCTGGCAGCCCCCACCCAGCAAGAATGCAGAGAGGATACCATAGCATTATTACAATTCTTCGCCACTCAAAGACACAAGGTAAACAAAAACAAACTGCAACTTTGGAAAAAAACAGGTCAAATACCTGGGATATGTAATATCCAAAGAAGGCAGAATATTAGATGAAGACAGAAAAACAGCAATATTACAAGCACCTAAACCAACTACCAAGAAGGAAATGATGTCCTTCCTGGGTACTACTAACTTTTGCCGGAGTTGGATTCCAAACTATGCTTTGGAATCTGCTCCGCTGACTAACTTGATATTCAAAAAAACGATGGCAGCACAAGATTTATTACAGTGAACACCAGAAGCAGAATCAGCTTTCTGCAAACTGAAACAACTGATAGCTTCTTCCTTAGTTTTAGGATTACCAAACTATCATAAGCGATTTTTCCAAACTGTAGACTGTAAGCAAGGTTATATGACATCAGTGTTAACACAACAGCATGGGGACAAACAACACCCCATAGCTTACTATTCATCGCAGTTAGACCCAGTGGCGCGATCCTTGCCCCACTGTGTACAAGCAGTAGTCACAGCTGCAATGGCAGTGCAGGCTTCAGCCTCAGTAGTATTGTTCCACCCTCTCACATTGAGAGTGCCTCATGCAGTCGCGATTATTTTACTGCAAGAAAAAGTAGCATATCTTTCTCCTGCTAGACATCTTTCCTATATGACTATACTGTTGAGCCAACCTCATATGACAATTGAACGATGCACAACTTTGAATCCGTCAACCTTGCTCCCAACCCCTGCAGATGGCAAACCACACTGCTGCCTGCAGGAGATTGAGCAAAAGACACTACCTAGAAAAGATCTTACAGATGTTCCCTTGGATGATGCCGAGGTGACATACTATGTGGACGGCTCGTGCAGAATCTAGTGGGGTATGCAGTAGTTTCTGATACCAAGATTTTAGAAGCAAAGTCTTTACCACACAACTTATCTGCACAAGCAGCAGAATTGATTGCTTTGACAAGGGCATGTACCTTGGCAAAAGGTAAGAGAGTGAACATTTTTACTGACAGTCAGTATGCTTTTTCTACTGTACATGTTTTTGCGCAGCAGTGGAAAAATAGAGGAATGATAACATCTACTGGTAAACCAATTAACCATGCGCAATTTATTTTAGACTTGTTAGACTCTATTCAGTTACCTCAGAAAGTAGCTATTTGCAAATGCATAGCTCATACCAAGCAACAGGATAGAATTTCAAAAGGTAATGCGAGGGCTGATACAGCTGCAAAACAAGCAGCTTCAGCTTCAGAAGTATTTCTTTTGAGTGAGGAATTACAACCATCTGAGATTTTAGACTTAGAAATGTTAAAAACAATGCAGACACTTACTACAAATGTAGAAAAACAGAAGTGGATAAAACGAGGAGCAATCCTTGAAAAGGGACTGTAATCTCCAAAGAGAAGAAACCGATTTTACCATCTAACTTGTTTAGATATGCAGCTTCGTTGAGCCATGGGCAGTGCCATGTCTCAACATGGGGGAATGGTACAGTTAGTGAATTGAGTGTTTATGACGTATGGATTTACAAACTACACAAAAAATTTTTGTGCAGCATGCCATGTTTGTAACAAACATCATGCACAAGGAGCATTGAAACCTAAGCAGGGGAGTTTCCCTACACCACTGTATCCGTTCCATACTATTTGTATGGATTTTATAGAGCTGAACAAATGCGAAAATAAGAAGTACTGCCTTGTCATTATAGATATGTTTTCCAAATGGGTGGAAGCTTTTCCAACTAAAAATCCAGATGCAGCTACTGTTGCAAAAGTCCTTGTTAAAGAAATTATTCCTAGATTTGGCATACCGGAAAAGATTTATAGTGACAATGGCACACACTTTGTAAATCAAACTATACAACAACTTAGCTGTTATTTCGGGATTTCTCTGAAAAATCATTGTGCATACCACCCCCAATCTGCAGGATTAGTAGAGAGGCATAATGGGGTTTTGAAAAACAAGCTTAGAAAATTGATTAGTGAGACACAAAAGAACTGGGTGCACTGTTTACCTCTGGCACTGTTGAGCATGAGAACTGTTCCAAATGCAAAAGGGTTAACTCCTTTTGAAGTCCTGTTTGGGAGGGCATATTATACACCTCAATGGAAACCTCTCATGCCTGCAGAGCAGGAGGCTGACAGTTCACTTGCAGGGTATATGAGGCGATTTTTGAATAACAAACTTTTGCAGTTAAATTCTGTTTCAGATTAAGAGCAAACCAGACCATCGGAAACGGCAGTAGCCCCAGGTGCATGGGTCTGGGTGAAGATAGTGAAGAGAAAAAACTGGAGTTCTCCGAAGTGGGAAGGGCCATACCAGGTACTACTGTCGACACCCACTGCAGTCAAGATCGCGGAGCGAGCGTCCTGGATTCATTTGACACACTGTAAACTGGTTAAGAACTTTGAACTGGACAAAAACCTTGTTACTGTTGTACAAAGAGAACAAAATGACCAGGTATAGAGCAAACAGAAATGCAGAACAACCTCAGAAAACTTGCATAATTATTCTGATAGCTATACTGATAACATTGATCTTTTTGCTGTGGCCTTTCCTTTTCCCCGCCACAAAAGTTGAACTGATTAAACGTGATGAGCCGACCATAGACTGGCACCCGAACTTTAACACTTATCAAACAAATTACACGTGTGTATGCTGAGACTTTTAATGTTTCGAATTGCTGGATTTGCACAGCCATACCAACAGCATATGGGGGGTTATTAATGACTGCAGTCCCCCTAGGGGTCAATGAGACCTGGGAAAATTTGGTTTATGACACCGTACCTATCAAAGCATATGATAAGGTAGCACTGTATTTGCCTGTGACACAAAAGGGAATTGTATGTTTTTACAAGAATGACATTATTCAAGTGGGTTGGAACAGGTGCAATGTGACTGTACATTACAAATGTTATACCAAAACAAACAAAATGGGTACACTTTGTAATTCAAATTATGACTCATTTCTTGAGTCCATGCATAAGACATTTGATCAAGTGCAACGTAATCCTGTACTTTTTAAACAACTATCTGTAATAGATAGGAAAATGTTTCATGCAGGGCAGCCATTTCGTAGCAAAGTAACTACTAAGGTAGAGGAGTGTTATTTTGTGTGTGGTAAGAAAGCATACAAATGGTTACCAGAGAATTGGTCCGGCAGTTGTTTTTTGGGGTACCTGGTCCCGGCCATACGACACACTGCAGTTTTGCCTCAGGGAAATATTCAAAATACCCGAGATGTGGCCAAGAAAGCTGTCAGGAAGCCTGAAAATCCAGTGGGACAGATCGAGGCAGGCTGGAAAGACCATCATACTGTGGGTACCAAACTGACGCACATGGACTTGAGTGATGCTGTCATATCGTGGGCAGGCATATTACCTGCATATGGCGCAGTTAAATCGATTTGGGAGCTGCGAAAACTGTCTAAACTTCTTGAAGTAATGAGTAATGCAACTTTTTCTGCTCTTGAATTGATAACTGATGAACTGAATGCTATGAGAACTGTAGTGCTCCAGAACCGAATGGCTCTTGACTTCACCCTAGCGGCGAGAGGTGGTACGTGCACTTTAATCAAAGAAGAGTGCTGTGCGTATATACCAGATCATCAACATGAGATAAACGACCACATTGAGGTGATACAGCAAGTGTCGGCCATGACCAAACCAGGCCCAAACCCTCTGATGGACTTTTTTCAGAATTTGTTTGGGGGGTGGGGTTCCATCCTAATGAACATCCTAATTGCCATTTGTGTGGGATTACTCCTATTAGGAGCATGTATTTGTTGTGGTATTCCCTGCATGAAAAAGTTAATCAAAGAATTTATAGATATATCAGTTTCTGAGACTTTGTATCAAAGTGCTGAAATTGAAGAACTGTTAGAATGTGAAACACTTTCAAAAGTTTAAACTGAATGACTTTCTTAACTGCAAATCCTGAATGGAAGAGGTTAGGAAAAGAAGCAAACTATTTATTCTTTTGAAAATAGAATTAAAAAGTATTAACAGGGGGGAATGTCAGAAAAATATGTATTAATGTGTGTATGCTTAATGCTAATTAGAAACTAAATAAGTTAACACGTTTTTCATTCTATTTTATATGCACAGTTTTACATACAGTTGTTTCATATGAGACTAAAAGATGCTTTTTGAAACTACAGTGTGCTTTCTGAAACTTGCAAGATGCCCTCTGACCTAGTAATTGCTAGCACAGCAATATTCATGTTTATGCTTTTTGGAAATGTACTTGAGAAGCAGGTGATTATCTGCTAGGTCAGGAAGAAATGAATGAACAATGCTATATTCTGTAATGTAATGATTTTAAACAATCAGCTCTGTTCGAAGTATGAGAACATGTGCAGCTGCAGAAGTTTAGAGATAACATAGACAAAGGACTGTTAGAGAAATGAACTGCAATCTATACTTGCTTTGTGCTCGAATTAGCCATAGTACCTTGAATGGTAACATTGCATATATCTAGCCGGTGGTAGCCAAGGCCACGTTGTTTTTCTTAGGAAGTTTCTCACAAAAATTGATAGTACCAGCAGAATATTGTAAAAACAATCACTACTAAATGATGATGACAAAACTTGTGATTCGTTACGTCAGCTTGGTAGGCAATGTCTTATTAGAAAATGTATAAAAATGTCTTCATTTCCTGATTCTAGTTAGACAAACTCTGTATTAGCACGTTCTTGTCTCCTTGCTGCAAGATTAAAGTGCCTTAACCTGAACCTACCATGTTTTGATCATTTTTAAAGTATATTTTCCTTTGACAGACAGGGTAACTGCAAAGGTAGAGGTGAGTAGTAGTACCCAGGCTGACAGTGAGGCACCACTGTCAGAGGATGCCAGACTTCCAGTGGAAGGGGAGCTGGGAAGGGTTACAAGGAGGGAGTTGAGACAGGCTCAGCTCTCAGACCCTACATTACAAGACCTGAGGCAGGTAGCTAGGGAGGCACCTGATTCTCAAGGGAAGGGGGAATCTGTATACTGGGACAGAGGGTTACTATACAGAGAGTGGACCTCTGAGGGAGGGCTAGAAGGTGAGAGAGTACAGCATCTGTTACTGCCTAGAGCTTGCTGTCTGGCGCTTCTAGTCATAGCCCATGATATTCCCTTTGCAGGTCATATGGGCATAAAATGTACAAAGAGGCGTATTATGCAGAACTTCTATTGGCCTGGAATTTCCAGATATGTAACAGGGCACTGCAGGACCTGTGAGCAGTACCAAAAGGTAGGCAAGGCAGGAGACAAGGTGAGAGCTCCTTTGATGCCTTTACCTGTGATTGTGGAGCCATTTCAGAGGGAAGCTATGGGTATTGTGGGTCCTCTGAGTACCCCAAGTTCCACAGGGAAAAAGTATATCCTAGTAGTAGTGGATTATGCTACACGATACTCTGAGGCAGTGGTTTTGTCCTCCATTGAGGCAGAGAAGGTGGCAAATACTTTGTTAGGGATTTTCAGCAGGGTGGGTTTCACAAAAGAAATACTCAATGACCGAGGTGCCAATTTCATGTCAGACCTGCTGGCTTGTCTGTTGAAGCCCTGTGGGGTGAAGTACATGAAGACCACCCCCTACCATCCCCAGACTAATGGTCTTGTTAAGAGGTTAAACTCTACAATCAAGTCCATGCTACGGGCATTTACAGATCAGTTTAAGAGGGTGTGGGACAAATAATTGCCCCATCTGTTGTTTGCTTACAGAGAGGTTCCCCAGGAATCCACAGGTTTTTCACCCTTTCAGTTGCTGTATGGGCATAGGGTGAGGGGACCTCTAGATTTTGACTGACTGTGATCTCTGTGTGCACTTAAGGGAAATTGTACTTTACTGTGAGTATTTGTTATCCTTTCCTCTTCTATGAGATGACCTCCCTGGTGTTAGTGGTGAGGACTGAGGCTCCTTGATTGCTGGGACAGGGCACGGCCATCACACATGCGTAAATGATACAATTTTTCTTCCAATTCAGACCTGGTAGCTTAAGAATCCCAATTAATCTTCATGAAGTTAAAAAATCACCCATTATAATTAGATTATTGTATATCATAAACTTTCCTAAGCTTTCAACATACCAAGACTGCTCCACACTGTCATGATAAGTATTTTGTATTATGGTTATTTGCTTGGAGGCTATGTGAAGTTTAAGATATAAGACTTGGTTAATATTTTTATGTATGTAACGCTGTACATAATGCTGTTTGTATTCCTTTCCTAGGTTTGTCCAAAAGCCCACATGTGATCCTGTCTTTACCTCGTCAGACATTTTATCTATCCTGTGTTTCCATTTAGGGATACATTCCATATTCTGAATCAAATATATTAATCTATGTTGTATGACCTTATAGTACTCCTCCAAATCTGGAAGTATCACAGCATCCTGTTACTTTATCAGTGCGAGTTTTCCCATTTCACTATTTTTTTTTTTTTTTTGCTGTCCCAAAGAAACTCTAATTTCCTTTTTAATATTTTTCCATTGCTTATCTCCTAGATGATACATATAAACTTGATCTACATAAAGAACCAGTGGAATCAAAAACATCTTAATCACTTGTATTTTATTGTAAAAGTCCATAAACAACAGTTTCCATAATATTAGCTTACTTATTTGAGTAATTTCATCTCACATTTCCTTAGCTGTTTGCTCAAAATCCCATTTCAACCAAATTCCTAAGAATTTCATCCTGTCATGACCCCATAAAAAGGGAATGCTGAGTGTGACGCCCCTGCACTGGCCCAGTAATCAAGGAGCCTCAATCCTCACTACTAGCGCCAGTGAAGGACGTACACATTAGGAAGATGACAACTACACACACAGTAAAGTACAATTTCCCTTAAGAGCATACAGAGATCACAGTCAGTCTGGGGCTGGTTTCTCCAGATCCCCAGTAAGACTCCCCACTGGCAAGGCTATAGAGTTGAGTTCTTAGCCAGGGTTCCAAGCCAAGTCCTCCCAACATTCTCTCTGTCCAAACAGTGCTTTGTGTCCCTCCCCAAGTAACTGTCACACACACACACACACACACACACACACACACACACACACACACACACACACACACACACACACACACACACACCTTGAGATTTGATTTATACACAAACACACACCTGGGAAAGGCTGGCACAGGTTCATTAGCTATGCCCCTTCCACCCAGACCATAAAGTAGTTATCATTTCCACCAGAACCTCTTATTAGCTACTTTAAGGCCCTTCCCAAAGGTTGACCAATCCTACTGTGTAATGTTACTATTATCCAAATGGTAAGTGTGACCAACACTTGAAGGCTATTTAGGAGCGGCCTGTACAGTGTCATCAAATACATATGCAAGTACTCTAAGAGCTGAAATAAGTCTCACAAATATCAGCCACAAAGATGTGTTTAAATATATTTAATAATAAATAATAAAAGAACAAGACAATACTCAATTAACACAGTAACTGCATAGTTCAGAATCACAGGAAATATTTTAAAACAACATTGCAGGACAGTCTCAAATAAATACAGAAAACATCTAAACTAATCTTTACTATAGTCCTATCTATATCTAAGAGATACTTTGCCCTAAATAACTTACTTACAGAGGAAGGCAAATGTAGTGCTGATGATGAGTGGATGTTGTCAGATCCAAAGACAAATACAAAAATGGACAGACATTCTCTGAGAGAGTTCTTAAATTAATAATCAACATTACTGCTGGGTTAGCTCGGATGACATCACTCTTTGTCACCTGACATCATTTCCCAGGCTAACCAGATACTAACATCTCTGTGTTAAAAATACTTGTCTCTTGAAGTCACAGAGAAGTAAAAACAGTTTACATGTTAAACCTAGTAATTATTTCTGTTTCAAAACAATAGAAAGAAACCTCTAGCGCTAGACATCCTGTCTCCTTACTGCATTAACTAACTTTTATAGCACATTGTAAAACACTTTTAATTTCAAATTATTTTCTTGAAGTTTTGCAAGTTAGCTCTGTATGTTCCAGCTTCTACTATTAAAACACACATTTGCTTGGGTATATAATTTATATACATTTCTGTTTTTTTCCACAAGGGTACACTGTGGTTACATTCTTGACTCTCAGTACATAACACCAGTAGTTTAATGTACACATAACATATAGATGTTAAGTTGTCAATCTCGCCTTCATTCTTGCTGGATGGGTTCAGAGCCGATCCTCGGCTCCGACTCAGCACTTGCTAAGCTCAAAAGTCACTTCCACCAGCTCGAGGCAGCCCTATATCCCATGATGCAAGGCGGAGATTACCCAGATCTCGTTTGCCGCTTCACTCATGAGGTAACTTTTTACCAGCTCCTGGTAAGTGAATTTTTTTCTAACTTTTTCTGACACTTTAGCCACCCCAGTACCTTATATATATATATATATATATATATATATATATATATATATATATATTACTTTGTTAATCCCCGATTCACTTAGCCCTATTCCCGTTAGTGTCCCGTTCCATTTATTTATATTTTTACTAGTCGGGCCTTAGGTCTTTACCCCTCCTATATTTTTCCTGTCAGGGTTTGTTTGGGTGTGTCTGTGTGTTTTTTCCCTGTACTTAGTTTTTGGTTAATCTACTTAATTTTTGGACTGACTGTGTAGTGTGTGTGTGTTGGGACAGTCATGTCTAAAGAAGCTAGGGTCTCAGGCTTCAAGAAGTGTGACTTGTGCTGTCAGAAGATGTCTCTGACAGACGGTCACACTTCTTGTATTTACTGCCTGGGACCTCTACACCTGCAGGACTCCTGTGCTATTTGTCACTCCTTCAGCCAGAGAGTCCTGCAGGAATGTAGAAACAAACTCATTCTCAGGGGCTTATTAAAGCCTGAGAGCTCCCCGGCTAAGTCCGGCTCGGGGAAGCCCTCAAAGCCTCCCAAGGCCCAGGCTTCAGTGTCCAAGCCTTCGTCCTTGGATCCGACTCCCTCGGAGTCGAGATCGTCTCTGGCTGGAGCCGATCCTTCCTTCTCTGAAGGTTCGGTATCAGCGCCGATACTCTTGCTTCCATGCCTGTGTCGGCTCCGGCTGGAGCCGACACATCTCTGACTCAGCTCGGAGCCGACAAGTTGTCGGCTCCAACTGGAACCGAAGGTTCTTCGGCTCCAATGGCTCCGTCGAGAAAGAGATCCAGATCTCCATCACTGGAATCTATTCATTCGGCTCTGGCCTCTCCTTTACTTTCGGAGCGGAGCCATTGGAGCCGATCCTCAAGGTCTTCCAGACTCTCAGACCATGACTTGGAGAGAGTGGTGAGTAGACTGCTGAAATCACAGGCACTGGCCCAGATGCTTCATAGCCCATCTCAGCAGACGACCGCTATTCCACACCCTCCAGAAATTCCTCCTTCGACTCTCCTCCAGAGCTTGGAGCCGGAACTTATTGGAACTGTGACTGTTGGTGCTTCGGAGCTGATACCACTCCCTTCGGCTCCGTCATCTTCGACTCCTATCTCCTCCTTGAGACTGTCCTTGGAGGGATCCGGTCATCGGGCTTCCTTTGTCGGCTCTGAGGGGGTGAGTGGCATCGGACCCTTGTCCGACCCCGTTCTCCCCCTCGGAGCTTCGGCTTTGGTAAGCTCGGCACCGACATCTGCTTCAGAGCCTTCCCTTTCGGTGGGGCCGGGGATTCCTGTTTCCTCAGAGCGGGTGCTCTCGGTCCTCCCCGGGAGGGGGGCTTTCGAGGTGATGAGGAGTGTGCTAGCCCCCGAGCTGAGTCAACAGTCAGTCCCTTTAGCTCCTCCCTCTTCAATGCCTGTAGATATCTCTTCCCACTCTCTTGCTCCCGGACCCAGAGATCCATCGCCCCAGGTTTCCCCATTGGGAATACCTTCCTCTTCCGAGGTTTCTCCTGATCCTTCAGGGGAACCCCCTGCGTAAGAGGACTTGCAAGAGGAAGCATTTAGACTCCCCTGAGTCTACAACATCAGATACCGACTTAGATGAGTCGGAGGGGTCCCCAAGATCCCCCTCTGAGGATGTCTCCTTTTCAGACATTCTTGAACTCCTGAAACAGAGGGGGAACTGGCCCTCCATTAACCCCTCTGAGGATGAGTCTGTATACCTGGAAGCTTTTGGATCTCAACCCTCCACCTCCTGGGTTTCTCTACCTTTCGACCCCCTCATGGACGTGATAGCTCGAAAGGCGTGGGCATCTCCTGATTCTGTGGAACCAGTCCCCAGGAGGCCTTCTAAATTTATCACTGCTCCAACTGAAAAACAGTTTCTCACCAAAGGTGTCCCGGTTGATGCCATGGTGGTGGCGGCCGCCACCAAAAAGGAACTTGCAGATCCTTCTGTACCAGTCCATCCTCCTAACAAGGAGTCTAGGACCATGGACAGGTATGGTAAGCGGATGTTTTCCTCGGCGACCTTTGCTATGCGTTCGCTGAATTATCTATGTCACTTCACCCGACTTCAAAGAGATATCCTCAAGGAATAGGGTGAGGTGGTACAGGATCCGTCAGCTGCTGGGGCTCAAGAGAAGATTGCCTCTCAGCTGGGAATCCTAAATTCCATAACTAACTCCTCCATGCGGCTCATTTCTTATGCAGCCGATGGAGCGAGTAGAGCTGCAGGTACAGGAGTGGCTCTCAGACGTCAGTCCTGGATGCGGCTTTGCAATTTTGCAGACCCCTTTAAGGCATCCTTCACAAACTCTCCCTTCGATGGGACAACTTTGTTTGGACCTCAGGTGAAGGACACTTTGACCAGGTGCGAGCAAGACGGCAAGACTCTTTCTGCCGTAGGAGTCTGTTTCTCCACCCCTTCAAGGCCTTACCCCAAAGGTCAGAAGGGAGGGAAAATGTGGTTCCGAAAATCTCAAGGAGTCACGCCTGACGCACGTGGTCAGTTTACCCCCAGAGGCAGAGGGGGTAATAACAACAGATGCCGCCCTAGGGGCAGAGGGGGTCCGCAGAACCAGGGCAGCAGAGAGTCTCTCTCTGACAAGCCCTTCCAGCATCCCTGAGGTGTTGCCCGACTGCCCACCCTTAGAGGCACTCGGGGGGAGATTGTCACTGTACCCGAAGCCTGGCTTTCCCTTTCTCAAGACCAATGGGTACAGTCGATCATATCCGAGGGTTACAAAATACCTTTCGGGAAAAGCCCCTTCCCTCAAAAAGGATCCCTTCCAGATGTTCCACCGGTCTAAGGGAAATTGCAAAGCTAAAGGTTTCAAAACGTCTAGAAAAGGGCCATCCAGCCAGTTCCAGCAGACCATTTAGAATCCGGAATCTACTCAAGGTTCTTTTTGGTCCCCAAAAAGACGGGAGACTGGAGACCAATATTAGACCTCAGCAGACTAAACAAGTCTGTCAAAAAGACGAGTTTTCGGATGGTCACACTTCAATCGATTTTGCCCTTTCTGGACAAAGACAACTGGATGTGCTCTATAGACCTTCAGGATGCATACTATCACATAAAAATCCACAGATGCTCCAGAAGGTTTCTCCACTTTCGGCTGGGGACCAGTTATTTTCAATTCAGAGCCCTGCCCTTTGGTCTCACCACAGCCCCCAGAGTGTTCACCAAATGCATGGCAGTGGTCACGGCTCACCTGAGACGTCAGGGATTCCAGGTGTTTCCGTACCTAGATGACTGGCTCCTCACAGCCACCACCAGGCATCAACTTCTCCAGGCCAGGGATTACACTCTACGTCTCTGCAGCCAGTTAGGGATTTCTGTCAACTTCGAAAAGTCTTCCTTATCGCCTTGCCAATCTATTACCTTTATAGGCGCAGATCTAGACACTACTCGGATGTCAGCAAATCTAACAAACCAAAGAATCCTGGATATCCAAAATCATGTTCGGATCATCCTACTCAGCAAAAAGGTACAAGCCAGGTTGGTCCTGAAAGTGTTAGGCCTAATGGCAGCTGCCATCACACTTCTTCCTCTGGCCCGCTTTTACATGCGTCTCCTACAGTTGTTTACCCAATGGTCCTTCCAGCAGTTGCCCATATGTCACAAGATACTTGTCACACAGATCTGCAAGAGCCACCTATCCTGGTGGATTTCTTCCCCCCTAGTCCATTAGGGCAGACCATTTGTCCCCCCAGCCCTGGTAGCCACGGTCACTTCGGATGCCTCCCTGATCGGGTGGGGGGGGCATTATCAGGGCAGGATGGTCCATGGCACGTGGCAACTGTTCGAATACCACCTGCATATAAATGTCCTAGAGATGAGAGCAGTGCTTTTAATGTTGCAAGCCCTCAACGACTTTCTTCCTTTAGGAACTATCGCAGTTCACACGGACAACATGTCCGTAGTATGGTATATCAACAAACAGGGCGGGACCAAATCCTATCCTCTGTGTCGAGAAGCTCTCAAACTTTGGCAATGGGAGATCTCCTCTCAGCGGTTTCTGATAGCAACGCACATCCCTGGGAAAACCAACATCTTAGCAGACAGGTTGAGTAGAGCTATACTCATGCCTCACGAGTGGTCTCTCAAACAATCTATAGCGGAAGAGATTTTTCAGAAGTGGGGCCCTCTTTGCTGCGACCTTTTTGCTACACCCCAAAACAGCAAATGCCCAGACTTCTTCTCTCTCTTTCCACTTCCAGGCCATTCCCCCAGAGACGCTGTAACCCAGGATTGGCCCCGGGGACTTCTTTATGCTTTTCCCCCTTTTCCGTTGATTCCGCAAGTGATTCAGAAAGCTACCGACTTGAGAGCCAAGCTGATCCTCATTGCTCCTTACTGGCCTTGACAAATTTGGTTCCTGTTCCTTCATCGACATCTCGTAGTGCAGCCTTGGCATCTGGACCCAGTTCCAGATCTTCTGATCCACCAGTCGGGTCAACTCCTCCGGTCCATTCGTTCCCTCAACCTCACTGCTTGGTTGCTCCACTTCCTTCCTTAGCCAGGCTTCCTATGATCTCTAATCCCATTAGGGATATCATAGTAGCTTCTCTAAAGTCCTCTACCAGAAGGATTTACTCTAGCAAATGGCAACGTTTTTCCTTTTGGGCAAGGTCTAAGAACATAGACCCCTTTACTGCCCCTATTGAGTCAGTTTTGGACTTCCTAGCTGAAATTTTTCACTCTGGTTCTTCTTCTTCCACAGTTAAAGTCCAGCTGGCAGCAATCTCGAATTTTCATGTTGGATTTGCAGACCAGAACATTATGTCTCACAAACTTTGCAAAGCCTTTCTCAGAGGGATCTTCCTGCTTAAACCCCCTGTTAGGGATCCTCCACTGCAGTGGGATCTAAATTTAGTGCTGGCATCCTTAATACTTCCCCCTTTTGAACCGGCTGCTACATGCTCGTTAAAATTTCTCTCTTGGAAGACACTCTTTCTAGTCACTATTACTTCGGCTAGAAGGGTGTCTGAACTTCCTGCTCTCTGTGTTCGTCCCCCTTACTTGGTCTTCCACAAGGCTAGAGTATCTTTGAGAACTAATCCGTCCTTTTTGCCCAAGGTTGCTTCTAAGACGAATTTAAACCAATCTATTGATCTTCCAGTATTTTTTCCCAATTATTCTGACAGGGCGGAACAAAAATTGCATTGCCTAGATGTTCATCGCCAACTCAGATATTACTTGGACAGAACAAAGCAATCTAGAAAGTCTGATCAGCTTTTTCTTTCTTATGCTGAAAATAAGAAAGGTCTCCCTGTTTCTAAGGTGACCTTATCCAGATGGCTGTCTTCCACTATTTCTTATATTTATCAGCTTAGGGGCAAACAGCTGATCTCAAAACCGAAAGCACATTCTACCAGAGGCCTAGCCACATCTACAGCCTTTCAGGCTAGGCTACCCTTAGACACTATTTGTGCAGCAGCCACTTGGGCCACTCCTCATACCTTCGTCTCACATTACAAACTGGATTTGGCCTCCAGGGACAGGGCGAGTTTTGGTTCCACAGTTCTCAAGAGTCTGTTCCATTGAGCCACCCAGGATAGAGGTGCTAGGGACGCGGTCCCATTCAGCAAGAATGAAGGCGAGATTGACAACTTAACATTTAGAAGTTATGTACCTACCATAACGTTCCATGTTAGTTGTCTTCTCTCGCCTTCTTTCTTGCATCCCTCCCTCCTGTCCCCTAGCCTGGACAGACCTTGAATTATCCTCTTCTCTGGGAGATTTCTCCCTTGGACACCAGTTAGCTCTGCACTTAGTTACCTGGGTTCCCCTTACAGTTTTTCTCAGGTTAGTTCTTCTTCTTCCCTTGGGGGAAGATAATAGGTATTTTTTCCTGTAGCTACCAAACGAGATCTGGGTAATCTCCGCCTTGCATCATGGGATATAGGGCTGCCTCGAGCTGGTGGAAGTGACTTTTGAGCTTAGCAAGTGCCGAGTCGGAGCCGAGGATCGGCTCCGAACCCATCCAGCAAGAAAGAAGGCAAGAGAAGACAACTAACATGGAACATTATGGTAGGTACATAACTTCTAATTTTCTTACATCTGTAAGACAAGCATATGAATCATATTAAATGACATATGATGACAAATGACTTCCTCTCTCCTTGCACTTTACTAACAACAACAAAAAATGCACTTTATTCATCTGCTTTTACTGTATTTGTGTTTCTTCCTACTTTATTACCTTATTTTGCCTTTGCCTCTTCTTAAAAGTACTCAATTGTATTTATTCTGCTGCATTTATTACTGCTTGGTAGTAGCCTGATTAAATTGTAACTGTTATTCTAAGCCTGTTGGTTTAAGCACTTGGGCTTCAGACCAGTTGTTTTACATTAAGAAGGTTTGTGGTCTGCACTGTTGTGGCAGGACAGTTTGCTTACATCCTTCTAAGTTGGGAATTGCTGATTGAAGGCTCAGTGTCTGTTATTCTAAAAGGGTATTAGTTCTGGTTTAAGCACTTGGGCTTTAGGCCAGTTATTTTACATTAAGACAGTTTGTGGTCTGCACTATTGTGGGAGGAGAGGCTAGATTCTGCCCTTCTGAGCTTGGAATTTCTGGTTAAAGGCTTATTGTGCCTGGTTATTTGAACTGTTTCTTTCTGAAATTGGTGCGCTGTGTTTGCTGCAGCATAGACTAGACTCAGGTCTGCTGAATCTAGCTTTGTTTGTATACCTTGAACACTAATCCAGGCTATCTTTTTTGGGGAAGGTTCCCCTGCACCCTAGTGGCAAGAGTGTGCAGTTAGAACTTGTCTGATTGAAGACTGTTGGAACAGGGCTCAGTCTTTGAGCTTTTTTACTGGTTAATTGGGTAATTTGTTTAAATCAGTTTGCTCATTTTCTATTGTTATATAAAAAATGCACATTATTCATCTGCGTTTACTGTATTTGTGTTTCTTCCTACTTTATTAATTGATATTGCTTTTGCTGCCTGTTTTTAAAAGTACTTAATTGCATTTATTCTGCTGCATTTATTACTGCTTGTTAGTAGCCTGATTAAATTGTAACTGTTAATGTTGTGTTGTCCATCTCGCCTTCCTTCTTTCTGGTTGGGTTCAGAGCCCATCTTGGCTCTGACTCAGCTCGAAGAGTCCTTACTGGCTCGAGGCTAGCCCCTTATCCCAGCATGCTTAGTGGTAGCTACCCAGATCTCATTTGCCACTTGCAGCGTCGAGATTGTCTTCTGCTGGCTCAGGGTAAGTAGTTAATTTTTTCTGTCAAAATTGTTATTTGTTTAGGCTAAATTTCCTTAGAGTTACAGTTTATCTTACTTATCCCCTATCCTCATTACAGTTGTTGTTTGCTGTTGTTAGGCTGTCGTTTCCTCACAGGCCTTTTTCTGTGTGTTGTCAGCGACCCGTTATTTCTTGAGGGTTGTTGTCCTATCACTTTTTCCCTCCTGCAACTTAGGGAGAAGCACTTTTAGTTAGAGGCTACCCCCTCCTCTTCTTTCCCTCTTTTTTCCTCAAAAAAAAAAAAGATCTACACTCTTTATTGTGCTTCCTTCTTTGTGTTTATGATGTCTAAGGAACCTAATAAGCAGTCAGGTTTTAAGAAATGCGGTTCGTGTTGTCAAAAAATGTCCCTTATGGATGGGCACACGAGTTGTGTTTATTGTTTAGGTGCAGTCCACCTGCAGGACTCTTGCTCTGTTTGCCATGCCTTTAGTGCACGGGTTTTGCAGGAGAGGCACAACAAACTGATATTGAGAGGGTTATTAAAACCGCAGGTTGAGGTTGCATCAAATACTCAGCCTTCCAAAAAATCTGACGGCAAACAGGCATCTACATCAGCTCCACCTTCGATGCTGACAAAGTCAAAATCGAAATCTTCAGATCCTTCAGAGTGGATTGTTGGCTCCAAAGAGTCCTTTTCTCCAGTGGCTCCATCTGTGGCTTCAGAGCCATCCTGGACTCAAAAGATATCAAGATCTTCTTCTTTGGACACGGTGAGATCTGTGCCTCAGTCTCCACTTTTGCAGTAAGTGGCAGGTAGTCACTGGTCCTCGGCCCACTCTTCTCTATCATCCAGGAGTTTATCAGATGATGATGATGTGCAGAGAGTTGTGAAGAGGCTGCTCAAAACACAGGTATTTGCTCAATTGTTGTCATGCCCAGCCCAGAAGAAAGTGGTTCCATTGTCTGAACCAGTTTCTGTCTCTGTTCCTCCTCTGACTGCTTCCAGTTCAGAGCCAGAGTGCATGGAAGTAGTAGTGGTGGAACTAACGGTTCTGACAACCCTTGCCTTCTCGGTTCCAACATTCGCTCTGACCTCCTCAACAGTCCGCTCTATCGAGTTGTCTGGGCACCGAGACTCCCTCATCGGCTCTGGGGGGGAAGTGGCATTGGACCCTTGTCTGACCTCGCTCTCCCTCTCGGAGCCTCGGAGAAGGTGAGTTCGGCTCCCACATCTTCCTCGGAGCCGTCGCCTTCAATGCGGAGGTGGTCTCCAGGCTCCTTGGAGCTGGAGCCTTCCTCCATTCCAGATTGAGGTGCCTTTGAGGTGATGATGAGTGTGCTGTCCACCGATACAGCCCCACCCTCAGCTCCATTGGCTCTGTCCCCATCGATACCGATGTCTGCCTTGGATCCTTCTCTCCATCCCAAGCGTAGGGAACCAATACCCCAGGACACCCCACAGGGTGATCCCTCTTCTTCCAAGACCTCTTCTAAGCATGCCTCAGAAGAGGTTCCCAGGAAGAAAAAAATGTAAGAGGAAACGTGGACTCCCCTGAGTCTGTCATCTCTGACACAGACTTGGATGACTCGGAAGGGTCCCCAAGGTCCCCATCTGAAGATGTCTCATTCTTAGACATCCTGAAGATCCCTAGGCAGAGGAGAAACTAGAAGTTCCTTGCACCTTCTGAGGATGAGTCCGTGTACCAGGATGCATTTGGTTCCTGACCTTCCACCTCCTGGGTGTCTCCGCCTTTCAACCCACCTTTGTCTGTAGTGAGTTGAAAGGCGTGGAGTGCTCCAGAGACCACAGAGCCCATTCCGAGAAGGCCTAACAAATTCATGACCACACCAGAGGACAAGACCTTTCTCTCCAAAGGCATGCCAGTTGATGCAATAGTGGTGGCAACAGCCACCAAGAAGGAACTTGTGGAGACTTCCTCTTCTATCCATCTGCCAAACAAGGAGTCTAGAGCCATGGATAGATATGGGAAGCATGTTTTCTCTTCAGCGGCCTTTACTCTTTGGTTGCTGAACTATTTGACACATTTCACATGACTTCAGAGGGATCTCCTTAAAGATCTGGGGGATACCCTCCAGGATCCTTCAGCTGCGGGAGAGGCTTCCAAGTCAGCTAACTAGCTAGCGACCCTAACCTCCATTGTTAACTCCTCCATACACTTGATTTCTTATGCAGCAGATGGAGCGAGTAGGGCTGCAGGCACGAGTCGCTCTTCGCAGACACTCCTGGATGCGCCTTTGTCAATTTGCGTAGCCCTTCAAGTCCTCCTTTATGAATGCCCCCTTTGACGGTTCGGCCTTGTTCGGGCCACAAGTTTGAGAGACTCTTACCAGGAGTGAACGAGATGGCAAAACTCTCTCTACCATAGGAGTCCATTTTTTCACTCTACCCGGCCTTATCCCAAACGCCAAAAGAGTGGCAAAATGTGGTTACATAAATCCCAGGGAGCTTCGCTAGATACTCATGGTGATAATTCCCACAGAAGTAGAGGGGGGAAATAACGGGAGATGCTGACCTCCTGGCAGGAGGGGTCCACTACAGGGTGACAGGGATATGTTCTCTGCCAGGCCCTTTCAGAATCCTTGAAGGATTGCCTGGCTGCCCACCTTTGGAGGCATTCGGGGGCAGAATATCACTGTACCCAAGAGCCTGGCAAGATATAACAGAAGACAAGTGGGTACAGTGCATAATATCCAGGGATTACAAAATTCTCTTCTCCCAAACACCCCCAAGAAGTCAAAAATCATCAATCCCAGATGTTCCACCCAATCTTCGGGATCAAGCAGCCATAGAAGTAAAAACTTTGCTGCAAAAAAGAGCCATTCAGGAAGTCCCAGCAGATCAGATAGAATCCGGAACTTACTCAAGGTTCTTTGTAGTTCCAAAGAAGACAGGGGACTGGAGACCTATCTTAGATCTCAGCAAGTTAAACAGGTCTGTAAAGAAGACCAAGTTCTGGATGGTGACACTGCAGTCCATTCTACCCTTTTTGGGTCAGGACGACTGGATGTGCTCTATCGATCTCCAGGACACGTACTACCATATAAAAATGGGCAGGCGGTCCAGGAGACATTTATGCTTCTGGCTGGGAGCCAGTCATTACCAGTTCAGAGCTTTGCCCTTTGGTCTCACCACAGCCCCCAGGGTGTTCACCAAATGCATGGCAGTAGTGACAGCTCACCTGAGACGTTTGGGATTCCAGGTGTTTCCTAACCTAGACGACTGGCTCCTCACTGTCACCACTGAGCATCATCTCTTAAGGGCCAGAAACCACATGAGTCACACTTGTTCACGCCTAGGAATCACAATAAATTATGAAAAATCTGCCTTGTTGCCCTCTCATGGTATTACTTTCATAGGAGCTCAACTAAATACAAGAGACATGATAGCCAAGCTTCCATAAGAAAGGGTGCTTGCCATTCGAGGTCAGGTCTCTCTACTCTTGTCAAAGTCAAAGATTTAGGCTCGGTTAGTCCTAAAGATCTTGGGTTTGATGGCCGCTGCCATTACTCTAGTTCTGTTAGCTCATTACCATATGAGGATTCTGCAATGGCTCTTCTTCACTCAGTGGTCATATCAGGACTTACCAATGTCACACATGATCTTAGTCATGGATGCTTGCAAGAAAGACCTACAGTGGTGGTTCCACTCTCCGCTAGTCACTCTAGGCAGACCCTTTGTAGCCCCTCATCTGGTCGCCACAGTTACCATGGATGCTTCCCAGATAGGGTGGGGGGGGGGGCATTATCTGGGACAGACACTCCAAGGAACTTGACAACCTCACGAGTACCATTTGCACATCAATGTCCTGGAGATGAGAGCGGTGTTATTAGTGTTGCAAGCACTTCACGACTCTCTCCCCTTGGGCTATATAGCAATTCAGATGGACAACATGTCAGTAGTGTGGTACATCAACAAACAGGGTGGAACCAACTCTTACCCCTTATATCGGGAGGCCCTCCGAGTATGGCAGTGGGCGATATCCTCTCAGCATTTTCTGGTTGCAATGCACATTTCGGGGAAGTCCAACTTAATAGTGGCCAAGCTCAGCAGGGCAATCCTCATGCCCCACGAGTGGCCTCTGAAACAAGATGTGGCAGATATGATCTTCCACAGATGGGGCCAGCCATGCTGCAATCTTTTTGCCTCTCACCTAAACAACAAAGGCAGCAGCTACTTTGCCCCAGTTCCCCCACTGGGGCAGTCTCCCAGAGATGCACTAGTCCACGATTGGCCCCCCCGGGATTCTTTACGCTTCCCCCCCTTTCCTTTAATTCCAAAAGTTCTTCAGAAAGCAAAGTTGCTGAGTCACAAACTGATCCTCATTACCCCATACTGGCCTTGTCAGATATGGTTCCCGTTCCTTTGGCATTACCTGAAAGAGGAGCCTTGGATTTTGGACCCGGTTTTGGACCTCCTGACACATCAGTCAGGCACTCTTCATCCTTCCATTCAAACTCTCAAGCTGACAGCTTGGTTTCTCCACTTCCAATCCTAGCCAAGCTCCCTGATATCTCACCTATGGTCCAACATATTTTAGTATATTCTCATAAACCAACTACTAGGAAACTTTACGCTAGTAAATGGAACAGGTTCTCCTTCTGGGCTGAACAAAATGACATTGATCCCTTTACAGCTCCAATTGCGAAAATCTTGGGCTTCCTGGCAGAAAACTTTGAAAAAGGAGCAGCAGCTGCTGCAATTCATGTTCAACTGGCTGATATTTCTAATTTTCATGTGGGCCTTCTAGGTTCTAACGTTATGTCCCATAAGCTATGTAAGTCCTTTTTGAAAGGTGCTACCTTGTTAAGGCCTCCTATCTGAGAATCTCTCCATCCTTGGGATTTAAATTTAGTACTAGGTGCTCTGATTCTTCCTCCCTTTGAATCAGCTGCTTCTTGTCCTCTAAAGTTCTTATCATGGAAGACCCTCTTCCTGGTTGCTGTTACATCAGCTAGGCAGGTTTTCAAGTTACAGGCACTTTCCATCCGCCCACCTTATATGATCTTTCACAAGGATAGAGTATCCCTTAGAACTAATCCTTCCTTTTTACCAAAAGTCTGTTCAGAGTATAATTTGAATCAATCAATTTAACTTCCTGTTTTCTTTTCAAATTATGGCAAGAAGGCAGAGTATAAATTACATTAATTGCATGTCCACAGGCAGTTATGATTTTATCTTCAAAGAACCAAGGACATCAGAAAATCAGATCAGCTATTTGTATCCTTCTCTCAGAGTAAGCAAGGCTCACCAGTTTCCAAAGTGACTCTTTCAAAATGGATGTCTAATACTATTACTCATTCTTATGAGTCTCGGAATGTGTCAGTCCCGGGAAAAGTAAGGGGACATTCTACTAGGTCCTTGGCTACCTCCATAGCTTTTTAAGCTAAGCTTCCTTTAGATACTATTTGTGCAGCAGCAACATGGGCTACTCCTCATACCTTCATTACCCATTACAAAGTGGACATGGCGTCTTGGAACAGGGCATCCTTTGGTTCCACGGTTCTGAAGTCTCTTTTCCAGTGAGCCACCCAGGATTTAGGTGCTGGGGACGCTGTCCCAACCAGAAAGAAGGAAGGCGAGATGGACAACATAACATAAAGAAGTTATGTTCTTGCCATAATGTTCCATGTTTGTTGTCCTTTATCTCGCCTTCCTTCTTGCTTCCCTCCCTCTTTCCCCCATCCTGGATGATTGAGAGGAATTCCCTTTATTGGCTGATTTGGCTGAGTTTCCTTTGCTTTTCAGCTGTTGATAAAGTCCTTGCCACCATTTTTGTTCTGTTCTTTCGGTACAAGGAAACATTATTGTTTGGTTACCTCCTTTATTTGATAAATTATAGTTCTATCTAGTGGTTAGTTGTCACAAATGAGATCTGGGTAGCTACTACTAAGCATGCTGGGATAAGTGGCTAGCCTTGAGCCAGTAAGGACTCTTTGAGCTTTAGAAGTGGCCAAGTCAGAGCCGAGATCAGCTCCGAACCCAACCAGAAAGAAGAAAGGCAAGATAAAGGGCAACAAACATGGAATGTTATGGTAAGAACATAACTTCTTTTTCTAAGCCTTTGGTTTAAGCACTTTGGCTTCAGACCAGTTGTCTTACATTAAGAAGATTTGTGGTCCGCACTGTTGTAGCAGAACAGGTAGCTTACATCCTTCTAAGTTGGGAGTTGCCGATTGAAGGCTTAGTGTCTGTTATTCTAAAAGTGTATTCGTTCTGGTTTAAGCAATTGGGCTTAGGGCCAGTTATTTTACATTAAGAAGGTGTGGTCTGCACTCATGTGGGAGGAGACGGTAGATTCTGCCCTTCTGAGCTGGGAGTTTCTGGTTAAAGGCTTATTGTGCCTGCTTATTTGAACTGTTTCTTTCTGAAATTGGTACACCTTGTTTGCTGTAGCATAGACTAGATTCAGACCTGCTGAATCTAGCTTTGTTTGTATAACTTGAGCACTAATCCAGGCCATCTTTTTGTGGAGAAGGTTCCCCTGCACCCTAGTAGCAGGAGTGTGCAGTTAGAACTTGTCTGATCGAGGACTGCTAGAACGGGGCTCAGTTTTAAGCTTTTTATTGGTTAATTTGTTTAAATCGGTTTGCTCATTTGCTACTGCTATATTAAAAAATATATATATACTTTATGCATCGCTGCTTAGCTAGGGTTAAACTATTCCCGGTGCCATAAAGTCTGCTCTTCAAATTTTCCCTTAGAACTAGCCAGTTTTTTAGTTTTAGCACTTAAATCTGTTTCTTTGAGCTCAGCACTTGTTCAGAACTCGTAAGCACTAAATAAGCTACACTCAACTTTCCTCACTTGTCTAGAGGAAGTACTTAATAAATAAGCACCTATCCAGGCATGTCAATGGGTCAGCTTCCAGTGTCTTCTCCTGTCTTCCTGATGAATCTGGGCATCTTGGGGCAATGCAGCAATTGCCTCATGTACACAGACAACCCTCTCCTCTTACCACCCAACACTACAACCTGTGAGAGATGCACTTATATAGCCAACCTGGAAGCAAAGCTCTCTTCACCCAAGACTGGACTAGACAGTCAAGAGGAGAGGGTAAACACGTGCACCACACCACACTCATCACATAGTCCCTCAAAACCTACACCACTAAAACACACACATAGAAACACAAAACACACACCTACATTCACGGAGGCTCTCAATAAAAATCTGCCCAAGCAACAGAGACCTCCAAAGCAGAAATGCAAGCAACCTCCACCCCCCAACACAACCCAAATGACACATAGCCCACAAACTCTGTGTGCCACTCAACCACAGCCCATAAGGCATAACAACGTACTCAACACTCTAGTTATAGGTGACTCTGTAGTCAGGCACACTTATGTTCCACTCACCAGGCTAAACAAGGAGAAAATTACTGTCAGCTGCCTGTTAGGTGCCAGGATCTGCCACATAACACATGTACTCAAGTCACTCCACAACAAGTACAAATATGATTCTGTCATTGTCCATGCTGGTTTGAGTGACCTGAGATGTACCTTCCTGGACTACATGAAAAGAGACCTGGAGGAGCTCTCTGATCTTGTAGTCCAGGCAGGTATGACCCTAGCTCTATGTAGCAACCTGCCATCACCCAGAATGATACCACAGTACAAGGACAAAATGATTGACTTCAACAATTGGCTAAGCTTCTAGTGTCATTCTAAAGGGATCCAGTATCTGTCTGCCTGGGACAGGGTTGCCAGATTTCCAGCAACCCAGGTAGGGACAAAAAAAAAGATGGTCTCTCACGAAGTGAAGACCAAAAAAAAAAAAAAAAAGAACTGAGCTCACTCTGCCTGTCAGATATGAAGCTTTCCATCAATCATGCACTGGGGCAAATCCACATTAGAGTAGTCTCAACTGCAGTAGCTTAAGGTACCAATATAACCACAGTATTAGGATATCTGAAGGTTGAATTAGTATGAATGCGTTTCATGGGGGTCGACAAATGAATGGTATGTTTTTGCATGGTGACTGGTGAAAAAAGAAATTAGTCATTATAAATAAAGTAACAGAATAACCACTGTAAATGGCAAAAATGTTAAAATGTAGAAAGTAAAACACTGGAACTTCAAATAGGTAAAAAAAGATTCCATTCTGTAAAACAACAAATGTGTGCCTTATACTGCAATCTCAGAAATGGCTTACAGTAACTTGAGGGCATTATCAAGGTAATCCAAGCAGTTTCTGCAGGTGGCAGAAGTTCATTCAACAGACACATTTTTATTGAAATGTGTACCTTCAACATCTGATGAGGAATTTATGTAAACACATGCCTCCTGTATTCTTTCTGTAAACAAACAAAACTGGCAGGAAAAGCAAAATCTTCAAGAAAGACTCCCTCATTGTTCAAGTCCAACTTCCATATTAATTTATAACAAAACATGCCATGTCTATTCATGTCAAAACCTTTACAAATAATGAAATCTGCAAATGTGTAAGAACTCGGCCAGCAACATGTCAAAATTCTATATTACTGACCTTTTGTATCTGCCAGTCTGTTATGTAAGCAGTTTGCCGCTTCTAAATAACCCTAGTCCTAATGATATGGAGGTCTGCATAAGTAATTAATAATTAAGCTGAAATGAAGGTTTATAAATTGCCAGATACGATGTTTTTAGAGCGGCAGCTGTGTTGATTGATGAGATACTGGATTATGTCAGTCATGCAGACGTATATTTTATCTCTGTACCAAAAAAAAAAGGTCTTTGTTCCGCATTAAAGAACTGAGCTCACTCTGCCTGCAATAAACACTGAGCTTCTCGTGTTTAATGCATTGCAGTTCCGCATTAAACACGAAGCTCCGTGTTTGGCGCTTTTGATTGGCCGATATGCGGCATATGGGCCAATCAAAATCGCTAAACACGGAGCTTCGTGTTATGCGGAACACAAAACTCCGTGTTTAGCAATTTTGATTGGCCCGTATGCCAGGTATACGGGTCAATCAAAAAACAAACAAAGTGGAGGCTGGCCGGGATTTAACCCGGCAGGGCGGGACTCGGGATCAGGCTACTGATCTCGGGACAGTCCCGCCCAAATAGGGACGTCTGGCAACCCTGGCCTGGGATGACATGATCGACAGACCTTGATGCTTTGCCAGAGATGGCCTGCACCTGTCGCCGTTAGGATTCCGGATACTGGCTAAGGCTCTTGCCACCCCTATAGTGCCTGTTTTAGGCAAGGCTCAAATGACAAATTCTCCACCGTAACAGTTACAAACAAGCAAAATCTGATGGTAATACTACTCAGTGCTATAAGTCTAAACCTCAAAACGCACTCACTCAAGGCACTCCTTAAAATGGAGAACATCACTGTCTGTGCACTGACAGAGACCTGGTTCAAGGCTCCAGAGAGTACCCCTGCATTACCAGGCTATAATTCATACCACACCTTTCGGCTGCCTAACCTGGACCAACACACTAAAGGCGGAGGTGTGTCCATATTTATTAAGGATATCCATACCTCCAGGCTAGTTGCTCAGCATAATGCATCCGAGATTATCCAAGTGCAACTAACTCTGGACAAGACCACAATCCAAATTGCAGCTTGCTACAGATCCCCAACCATGCCCCAGGATTCTCACTCCTCATTTCTTGATACACTGGAAAATATTAGGGTACAACCTAACACCCTGGTAATGGGTCATTTCCACTACCCCACTATTAACTGGGAAAACAACTCTTTTGCTCAACGTTTTCTGGAATTCATAAATTCCAACGCCTTGGATCAACCTATCCACACCCCCACCAGGGGCAGCAATATCCTAGACCTGGTCATTACCAACATGGGTGACTGGTGTTCCACACCAGAGGTCAATTTCTCATTGGTCAGATCCGACCACAAGATAATCACCATAGACAGCTACATCCCTACCCCACCCACCATTAGGGAAACCACTGTAAAAGATTTCTCCATAGCCAGCTTCACACTTCTTAAAACAGAAGTGGCAAACTTCATGACACCCACGCAGATGGACAATAGAGGTACATCTGCTGAATCCTACACAAATGCACTTTATAGGCACTTACACGAGTGCATGGCTCATGCTATCACTAAGAACCAAGATGCTATCCTCCAAAAAAAAGGAAGCCAATATGGTGTTCCCTTGCCATAAACAAACTCTACAACAGAAGAAAGAAACTGCTGCTAAAAAGAGTAAAATCCCATGATTGGAGGAACTCCCTGGTCAGCCTGAGTAAGAAGCTGAGATCCCTCATAAAATCCTCCAAAGCTAGTTATGAAAACAAAATCGCCACTGTTTCTAAAGACAACCACAAAGAATTCTATAGCTATGTCAAGAATCTCAATGGCAACATTCAGATCTGCTCTGAGTTACAGCACAATGGCACTAAATATACAGAACCAACTGATATTGCCAACATCCTGGCAGATAGAATCAGTGCTAACTTTACCCCCCTCTCACCCCCTAAAGGGCCCATCTCTATACCAGAAGAATGCAAAGTTCCTGTAATCATGGCTGCATAGGTAAACACCACACTCTCCAATGCCAAGAACACAACATCTATGGGACCTGACAACATACCAGGCTGCATTCTACACGAACTACAGTATGAACTAGTACCCCACCTAAGTACCATGTTCAATCATAGCCTCATCTCAGGCTTTGTGCCCACTGAATGGCACACAGTGATGGGTTATCCCACTCCACAAAGGGGGATCCACCACAGACCCTGGGAACTACCGCCCCATTAGCCTGATGAGCCTGGTCTGCAAGGCCATGGAATGTATCATCGTGGAACTTATAAACAAAGATGCTGGTAATCTCCAAACCCTGGACCCCACCCAGTTTGGGTTTGCAAAAGGCACATCATGTCTCCTAAACCTGATAGACTTCTTTGAGGCAGTCACCAAATCCGTAGATGAGGGTAAGGTGGTTCACACAGCCTATCTAGATCTTGCCAAGGCTTTCGACACCATCCCCCACTCTGGAATTATAGATAAACTCACTAAACTAGGTATAAATCCCTATGTCACAAGATGGGTTGCCAACTGGCTCACTGACAGAACCTACACTGTGAAAGTAGCAGACTCCAAATCCGACTTCAGACCAGTAACAAGTGGAATACCACTGGGTTCAGTCCTGGATCCTCTCCTGTTTGCTATCTACTTCTCTGAAGTACAGGCAAACACAGAAGGTCTTTGGCTAATGAAGTTTGTAGATGACTGCAAACTAGGAGCCATAATCGAAACTAATAACAATGTGGACATCCTACAAAAGGGCCTCACTGAGACAGATGCCTGGTGTCAAAGCCATGGCCTCAAGCTCAATGCCAAAAAGTGCATTGTCTTCGATTTTGGTAAAAGCTCTGTACCCATGAACTACCACATAGGCGGTAGTCTACTTAACACTGAATGCGTGATAAGAGACCTTGGGACACAGGTGGACAGTAGTCTCTCCTTTGATAATCACATCACCACAGTAGTCAGGAAATCCTTCTACGTGGCACACCTCATCACAAAAGGTTTTTCATCCAGGAAAAAAAGAGGTCATTGTTCCCCTCTACTTGTCACTCATTAGACCCATTATAGAGTACAACGCCCCTTTTGGTATGTACTTCACAAGACATCTACAATAACTGGAAAGGCCACAGAAATACCTCACAAAGAGGATTACTGGCCTCAAACAGATGCCCTACGCAGACCGTCTCAAAAAACTCCAGCTTTACTCCGTCGCATATCGCTTACTCAGAGGCAATCTCTGCCTAACATACAATGCTATGTCAAACCCAGAGCTGTTGGACATGTTCCACTTAAAGAAATCCCAATCCCTCTGAGCTACACGCTCTAGGGACCTAAACCTTGTTACCACAATAAACAGAACATGCTGGAGGGATAGATTCCTGTCCCAGAGACTTTCTATACTCTGTAACAAACTATCTATCTTTATCAAACAAAGCTCCTCATTAGCACTCTTCAAGAGTAATCTTGATGATTGGATGGGAAATAGGAAATTCACCCCGGGGATCACTTCTGTGGCTCTGCTCTACAGGGGCACAGGTAAATAATTTTCCTGGGTAGCGAAAGCCAGGGTACCTTTTTGGCTAGACTTATATAGGCCCTAGGGCCAATAGCCGAGTACCTACCTATGAACCTATGATTATTTACCAAATTCCAGATAGCTGGGCTGGCAGTGTCACATTTCTGTATAAATCATATTAATGTTTTCAAGTGATAAAATTACATATAGCTGGGCTGGCAGTATTCTCCTGGTATCACACTGAGTGTCAAGTCTTGTGCTGTGGCATACTTCATTACTGTAGCCTTTGTTTTTGCTTCATTTATTTTATACCCTATTATATTTTTTTAAAAAATTCAGTTTATTAAATACATTTTTTATATCCTGCTCCAGAATGGTAACATATCTTATTATATTGCCTGTAAAAAAAGTCTATTTTTTCATTAGCATTTCTCTATTTATATCCAGTTATGTTTGATGTCCCTGGCTAATGGCTCTAAATATAATATTATGTTAGCATTGTCAAATGTTTGCCTGCCTTCTATAACCCACATTGATCCAGGTGTATTATTCTTGGCAATATTTCTGCCTTTTTTGCCAGAATGACCATCAACTCTTTGTTGTCATGATTCTGAATAGAAATGTGTCTGCATGACCCTGAATCAAGAGGATATTTCTAGTCTTTCAGTGTAGCTATCACTACTGCTCTTTCCAAGTCAAGAGCTTGTCCCTTACCAGAAAAATATTGTTTAGAAAAACTAGAGAGGCTTTTATTATCTTTTGTGCCTTCTTTTTCCACACTTCTATTGGAATTCCATCACTTCCAAGGGTTTCCATGTATTCTGGCTTCTCATTGGGTTGTTAATTTCAGTTTCCTTTATTCTGATATTCATAACTCTGCTTTCTACTTCTTAATTTGAAGAAGCAGTAATTGTCTCAGATATGTTTCTATTTCTTGTGGGTTGCTCTCAACCCCTACATCTTGTCAATATAATATAATATAATATAATATAATATAATATAATATAATATAATATAATATAATATCATATATTGTATAATAATCTACCATTAGATTCATAATTTTTCATAGGTTCACTTGTACATGACCACATTCATAATTTCTGATTTTAATTATCATTCTTTCAACCTTGTATTACCTCAGCTGTTGAACCAACAATTTTTTTGCTCAAGGGTTGCAATAAAAATAGTTGTTTTAAAATCATTGCTCTTTGTTCATTCATGTTATCTAAGTAGACTTCCAGACACATTCTACCTTCTTTCATTTGCCCTTCGGCATATTATTTTTCACTTAATATTCCTCATTCTCACTGCTGCAATAGCTGTGTGGCTGTATGGGTTGTGTCCTAACTAGAACACAAGAACCGGACAGTTTCCAAAAGCTCTGACTTACTCCCACACCTTCACTCTAACTGCTGGTCGGAAAACCCAAAAGTTAAGAAGGAGCATATTCCTCCTGAACCACTAAAATATATAATAACAAATAATTTTATATCCCAACAAATAATTATATACAAAAGTAGGTGGATGGAGGGTTGGTGTGGCTACTGCAGCAATGAAGAATTCAAACATCTGTGTAAGTGCAACTTATACAACTATACTATGTTCATTATCTGCACTGCTGTACCAGCCTTTAAGCTATATGGGTTGATTACCAAAGCCTAGACAACCTGGAAGGAGGAAGGATATGGATCCAGGAGTCCCTGAAGAATGGTCTTAGCAAAACCTGTGTTAAATCTAGAAAAATAATCTGATTTGTAATGCCCTGTATATGTACAGTGGACCATATAGCTGCCTTTAGAATACTTCTGAAGTCCATCCCTTTTCTAAATGCTATCAAAGAAGTTAGGGCTCTAATAGAATGAGCCTTTATACTGCATGTAACTGGTTTACCATGGTGGGAATAGCAAAAGGCAATAGCAGAGTACAACCATCTGGAAATAGCCTGTTTTGTCATGGGTTGTTTTTTGTTTGTTCCAACATGAGAAACAAATAGCGGAGTTTTAAAGGCTACTGCAAAAGTTAGGAACTCAAACATCTACTGTTATACGTAAGTGCAACTTGCACAGCTGTACTTTATTTTTCACTTCTGTAAATCCTTATATTTCAAAAGGTTTCTAGATGCCTACTAATTACTATTCCATATCTCATCTGCTTTCATTGTGATCACATTTCTAATCTTCAGTTTGCAATTATCCCAATTATTTATTTACTGCTTAGGTTCAACTCTAATAACATTTCAGTTAGCTTAATCTACCCAATCATTAACAACTTCCTTCTCAGAATAAATACTGGAACATGCCAGTGCTTATTACAGTAGACTATTACTTGCTTACAAAACTTAATTTGTATAGGTGCATGGTGTGACACTATCACCGGATGGATTTTCATAGTATGGACTATGTTGCAGTATTGCTTCTATATATATAGCATCTATCTTATCTTGCCCAAGGACCCTATTTCACTGAAACTTGTAGTTTCCACTTCATTCTATGACATTTTCATTACATCCATAAGCTCAAATACATGCATGTATTACCCTAAGTATCTACCCTCAGCTAGTATTCTTTGGTATCTTGGCCCTTCAGACACATCTTCCACTAATTTAATAAACATTTTGAGAAAAATCACTAAAGCTGTAGAAAGTGGCAATGCAGTTCATATTGCATACCTGGATTTGGCCTCTGCCTCTTTCCCCCAGTCCTTGCACTCAACCCTTCCCTGTCTGTATTTGTCTTACTTTTCTCCTCTCTAAGCAATACCACCAGTGTAAGCATTATACATAGTTCAAAATCATTGTTTAAAACTACTTCTGAAAATACTGTGATAAGCTGTTATCTTAAACTGGTAGCAGATTGTTTGGTCAGTTGCTTATTTTATCAGTGGGTTGTGAAGCTGTCAAAACCCATCAAAGGCACAGTAGATCTATGTGTGCTATAGCTGACCAACGTTATATCAGCTCATGTTCAGAGACATAATGATGTCAACAAAATTCTGCAGCTGGTGTGGTATGCAAATGACCAGATGATAAGATGGAAATGAGCAACATTATGATAATAAGGGTAATGGTGAATGCAAATGATGATAAAGAAACATGGTAGAGTGATTCGGAAACATATTGTTTGAGCCATGAGCACCAGTGTAACTGTACACTACTAAATATTGGTGAACAGAGATGGAAACCATGCTAAGATGTTATGGGTAACAGCAGGATTACCAAATTATCAGTTATCAGTTACCATTGATACCATCTGCTCAAGCAGCAATCACAAAGGTGTGCATCATCATCCTCTGTGCCACCATGCCTAAAATTCCATACCCTCTATGACATGGAAATCATGAATTTGCTACTGTGGAGATAGAGACACACCATAAAGGAGCTGGTATACATGTGCTCCACTCACAGGATGTGTGAAATGCCCATTCCTATGGATACCAAAGTATGTGTAACATTTTAACAGTCCTTCCTGCAGGGACTCTACGGTAACCAACAAGGAACATAGTGGGTGCATCCCAGGTACCTGCTTACTGGATACTACATCAGGTTAACAATACCATGCTATTGCAGTTAGAGTTGCATGTGTGCTTTCCATGTATCACAGAGGAGAGAAACACCAACATGCAGGTGTAAAATAACATAGCGCATTTTCCTGATTTACTTGGTTCATCAAATGCATCCACATTGTCATCAAGGCCCAACTAGGGACAATGGTATATCAACCGTAAGGGTTCCACTCCATTATTTGCCAGGTGGACTGCAGTGCACGTTGTACAATATACAATATGTCAGTGCACCATCCAGCTAGTAGCCACAATTCTCACATCAGGTATAACACATGTGACATATATCAGTGATTTGTGTAGAGTGACTTCCTTCAGAGGCATTTTAATGCTGATGCTGGTTATGCCATGGCTAATGGCACCCATACAAAACCCACAAACTATGACAGAGAATGCAATACATACAGGTTTGCACTACTGCAGACCAATACCATCATCAAAAGTTATGAAGGCTCACTTCCACTGCTCAGATACCACAAGTGGGTACACTACAGTATGCTCAGAAACCTGTAACAAGATCTTTGCTGTGCATGCAGTGTTACCTAATATGTTAATACACAAACAGCTATAGCAGGTTAATATCAGAGCAGAAGATTTACCAGTGCTACCAGTGGAGGAGGAGCTTGGTGAAGAGGCTATGGAGGAAACCATATGCAGGGGATAAAAATGGAAAACAGCAGTGAGTGCTATATGCCATAGCACTGGCTAAGTGGCAGCATCTGGTTCACAACTATGTGCTAGATTAGACATCACCAAGAGTAATGATAATGTGTACAATACAGCACCCAGGCTATCCTGTGCTATATAACAGGAGGGCCACAATGACAGTGGTTGGCAGGGGGCACTGGGGGGCTAATGATATAGGTGTGCTTGTGTGCCATGGTCTGATGAGGAAATTTATTTATTTTATTTATTTATTTAACATTTGTTAACCGGGCAAGTCCGACTTGGAACAAAACCAATTTTCAATGGAGGCCTGGGAAGAAACACTCCAGATGCATGTCTTTGAAAGTGGGAGAAAACCGGAGCACCAGGAGGAAACCCACACGAATGCAGGGAGGACATGCAGACTCCGCACAGAAGGCACCCCAGCAAGAATCGAACCGGAGAACCTCTTGCTGTGAGGCGACAACACTACCGCTGCACCACTGCCCCATCAAGTAAAGTAAAGTGAGCTTGGAAGACTGTGTGGGGAGAGAATGCTGTTTCTAGTGTTCTGTAGGTATGCAAATATGGAAGGTTGGTGAAAACTATGTGGGTGGACACAGCCCCTGCAGATGTAACCACACTACGCATGTTGCTCAGTGACAGGTCTAGGACACCCCCCAGTGGGGTACATGCACCGTCCTTGCACATTCCTATCCACTGGGTTGTCCCTTCTGAGAGATGTCACTGGCATGATTGTTGGCTGGCACAAAGGATGGTGTGCTTTGTGAGTGGGAATGGCAGGCCATACCACAAGGAGTCTAGCATAAGCACCCTGTATGCATGCATGCGCATACAAGGCAGGTTGCAACACTCATGACACCAGTTTCAGGCATGGAGGACGTGGCACTATGGGACCTAGACATCATCCCACAGTTGGTTTCCCCATTGGACATAGAAGAGGTGATGGCCATGTGAACAGCATTATCCCTTGTGTGTGGTAGCACACATCCCTCTGAAATATACAGACTACCCCCTGAGATCTTCAAAAATGCTACATAAATAGACAAGCTCCTCTCTGATGTTGTCAAGCAACCCATATACCACACTGATCAGTTCTACAGTGATTACAGAGGCATCATCCTTTACCTGAATGTCTGCCCTGCATATTTATTATATAATGGCAGTGGAGGCACTCTGCTCTGAAGCAAGGTTGTAATCATCTAATTGGTAGCCATGTTACATATGCTACATCAGTAAGGGTACATTGGAGGTGTTGCTGTAACCATCTCAGAACACATGCTGTTGATGGCAGAAGTTTACATATGCTCTCCATTGTAGAGAGAGAAATCATGGTTTCTGTAATCCTCAGTGGTGAAAGAGGAGGGGGGAAATTGGTCTGCAGCACTAGAAGTTTTTTTTTTTGAATGGGGCACTTTTCCTCCTTAGAAGCAGATACATCCTGTGCGTTAGCCAAGTATCTAGCATGGTTTCCATTAGGAGGAGAAATCAAGTATGAGACTTGAGGAGGAAGATATGAAATCATTACAGGCTTACTGTAGTCTTGGATGTAGACTATCAGAAAGATTGGAACCTTTAACAAGGAGTTTCTCAACAGGTTTGTGAAGTCTGTGTGTTCCTTGACATATTGCAGAATAAGCCACTAACTCTGTATTGTTTTGTTAATAACAGAAGGAGTAAAAGAACAATAAAGTTGAAAATGAAAGCAGTTATGGTAGCCACTGACTTTCTTGAATATTTCCAAACCTATATATGGCATAACAGTAGAATGTAGTTAATCAGTGTTTTTGCATACAAAACAGATTTTCTATAAAGTCCTCTGTACCATGGCTTTAAATGGAACTGAGAAAAACAAAAAGGCCAGGCACCAGAAACCTCTGCAGCTGTAAAAAACGAAGAACAGGATATACACAAAGCTGCTGAGAGTAGGCTCCAGAATACACAATGAACTTGAAAAATACCAGGAAACGAATCTATGCAGAACTGCTTTATTACAACACACTAGCGCTTTCACAAAATGCTTCTTCAGGTGTAAAACTGATACAAAAAACCACACCTTAAATAGCCAGGTTGAATAATCACATGATGCACTCTAATTAACTTTTAAAAGGGAGACCTTAAAATCAGTTTAAAACATACATATACACTACATATACACTATTAATAAAACATACACCCTGCATAAAGAACAGATATACAACAATATATATATATAAGCACATTCTAATGAGCATATAAGCATATTTAATAAACAATCTAAGATTATTATAAAATAGAAAAATAAAAAATATAAAAAACAAGTAAATAAATAAAAGACAGGAATTACCTATGTAGAGCTCTTTTACCAAGAACAGGCTTCAAAGACACCTGTTCATTTAAACCATTACCATAATTGGCTCTAAGCATGACTATCCACCTAGCCTCTACTTCCTCAGTTCTAGCTCTATTATCACCCACTCTAACACTCGCATATGTCCTTGAGACAACCATAAACATAAACTTATGTTGTACACCCATATTTTGTACATGCTTAGCTAAAGCATTAGTATTACTCCCTTTACCTATATGGTAATAATGCTCTCTTATTCTATCCTTTAGAGAACGATCTGTCTTGCCAACATAGAAACATGTAGTATAATAACACTGATGGATTCAGCACCCAGGAAGCACGACAAACTTCAAATTTCATCATACGAACTCCTTTATTTATTAAAATACAGAATGACAAGCGCTTTCACGCACCAAAGTGCGCTTCCTCAGATCTTCACATTAAATCACATTTTTCAGAAAGTATATATACCCAGTGGAATTAAATTGAATTAAATTAAATTCAATTAATTATTCACTTAGTGTGATTAATCAATCAGCTTGCATAACATAATCGGCAGTGTTGGTTAGATGCATAAAGAGCCAGTACAAAACGAATTCAACGTAACATTTCTGTAGAACCATTTAAAAACTGGAATTTCATCGAGAGGCATACTGAGGCATATTACAAAACCATTAGGATGCATTTCTCATAGATGCTAAAAAAACCCATCTAGTATATGTTAGATTTCCTTAATAATCATGTAAAAATATAAAAAATATATATATAAAAATATACAGACTTCTATATACTGTTTAACTTTCACCTAAAATATATTCGTCCATACAGTGTTTTATTTGATTTTAAAACCATACAAATAAAATATGAAATATATATATATGCTATTTCTAGATAGTTTAAAATCTAAAACTCTTAAAAATATATATGTGTTAAACACATGTTTTAATGCTATGTATATAAAGGTGCCTTATTTCATTCTCAGTAAATGTATAATTCTATATGTATTACATGTAACCATTATTATATATATTAATGTAATGTTATATATTTATAAATATAAATATATGTAAGATAAAATCCAAAGATATTGTTGTATAATCATCATAATGTCTATAAATATTGGTCTTTAAAATGTGCATATAAATAATATTACATGTCTATATTAAATAATTAATAAATACATAAATATTCAACGGATAACTATATAAGTAATAAATTAATCAAGTCAACAATATATATAAAAAATGTGTATATGAAACGTTATTGTAAAGTATAATTATAAAATATATTTATAAAATACCAACATACTATCAAATAAATATGCTCTTCATATGTATATGCAATATTTAAACTATAGCTATACTTTAAATAGCAAATCTACATAACACCTCTGGTCTTGTGGTGTGAGTAAAGATAATAAAATAAAATAAAATATTACCAGCATCATTACTTATACATCCTTCCATCTAATATTGGTTTAATACAAATACTTTGATTCAAGCCTGGATGTATGTGAGCCCCTAATCTTAAAATCCATGCTAATTCAATATTTGCTAAAGTGTTCACATTATCACCCCATCTTTTATTCAGACCTACCAGCTGCAATACTCTAAATCTAAAACTGTGTTCTCTAAACTCATTTATATGTTTAGCCAGAGCATTTTTTTCATTATTTTTCTTTATCTCATAGATGTGATTGTATATCCTCTGTTTAAACTTTCTCTTGGTTAAGCCAACATAGAATGCATCGCATACTATGCATGTCGCTAAATATATTAAATTTGTAGAGTTACAGCTTGCATAAAACTTAGGTTTGAACGTAATGTTCATTTTGGGGTGTTTATATATTTGTGTGTCACTAACATACCAACACATACTGCATCTTGTGCATGGAAAAGTGCCTACAGTCTTGAGTTGTATCTGTTTAGGTGTCATACCCTTGCTCTCTTTAAAACATAATAGCTGTTTTAAATTAGATGAATTCTTGTATACAAATTTGGGTTGCTCTCCTACTATGTTTCTGATAGCTTCATCTGTGGTCAGGATCTTCCAATTTTGTATAATTATATTTCTCAAATCAAAGCTATCATTTGTGTACTGCATTGTATAGGCAATTCTATTGTTTCTACTTGATACTGCACTTTTATTCACTTTCTGTTTTCTAAACGGTATTCTATAACTCTCTACTGACTCAGCTGCAAGATCATGTGTTGAAAGAGTTTCATTTCTTATACCTTGTACTAATTTTCTATTGTATCCTCTTTCCAAGAATAACTTCTCCATGTTATCTGCCTCTTTTATTAATACTTGTTTGTTACCACATAATCTCTTTATCCTGATATATTGGCTTTTAATTATGCCTGGAAACACATGTCTGGGATGCATGCTATTGTAATGTAGAAGGGTATTCCTCCAGCACGACTTCCTGTATAAAGTAGTTTCTATCTGGTTTCCATTGATGATGATATTAATATCTAAAAAACTAACCTGGGTATATGACCATTCCATAGTGAATTTTAAAAACTTAGAAGTAGATTCTAGGTATATTAAAAATTAATTAAATTCATTCAAAGTACCTTCCCATAAAATCAGAATGTCATCTACAAATCTTCTATACATTCTGATGTTATTTTTATATACCTTACATTGTTGAATAGGTTGTTTTTCTCCCAATTAAAAACCACTAAGTTAGCATAAGTATTCGCAACGGGGGTGCCCATGGCAACTCCCCATCACTGTAAATAATACTTGTCTTTGAATATAAATACATTATTTTCAAGAACCGTCTGTAAAATTTTGGATGGTGTACGGAATGTATTTCAGTATTTTTAGAGAAAAAATTGAAGCCCTTAATAGATAATTCAGTATTTGTTCTTAAAGATACTGAGCACTTTCTCCGTGATCTGTATGAAGGCACTAACTGTGGCATGTTGAATATGGAATATTTGTTTGTTACCCTTGATGTTATTTCATTATTCACAGTAATACCCAATGATATAGGGCTTGCTTTTTTGAAAGAACAACTGATGAGTAGTAATCTATATAGTATGAATGAAATTAATTTATACATTGATTTGATGTCTATTGTTCTTCTGAATAATGGGTTTTTATTCAGCGATCAGATTTATTGGCAGAAGAATGGTGTGGCGATGGGTAATGCCTGTTCGAATAGTTATGCAAACGCTGTTATGATGAAATGGGAGACAGATTTTTTAGAAGAAGGGCCTTTTAAAGATTTAATTATTTTTTATAGAAGGTTTGTAGATGACCTTTTTATTTTGTGGAGAGGCTCTGTTTTAGTACTAATGAGTTTTGTTGAGTACATTAACAGTACCACCCCCTTTTTGAGGTTCACTTTGAACTATTCAGATGCTAGTATAAATTTTCTGGATGTGATAGTGGAAAAGGACAGTTCTAATGGGATGTCAACTAGACTATATAGAAAGGAATGTCACATTAATAGTTTGCTATCTAGGGATAGCATGCATCCAGACTATGTCTTTAGAAATGTAGTCCAGAATCAGTTCTATAGGGCTTCTAGATTGAGTGCAAAGAATAGCGAATTTGAAGAGCAGAAACATAAGACCATTAATGAGCTTACAGAGAGAGGTTATGATTATGGGATGGTAGAGTATAATGCTACTCAAGTCTCTAAATTGAGAGAGAGTAGGGCCAAACCGTATTTTTCAAAAAGGTCAGCTGGTGGCAATACCAATAGAGCAAATCATATTAAGGTTTGTATTCCTTACTCAAGAGATATTATGAGGTATACTGAAATTATTAGCCAACATTGGGATATTCTGTTAACTGATCCGCAATTAAGTGAAATTATAGGCCCCAGACCTCAGTTCACTTTTAAGAATAAAAAGAATTTAAGAAGAAGGTTATGTAATGTTAAGGAAGTAAAGTATGCCCCGACAGTACCTGGTACTAGATCATGTGGTAAATGCTCGCAGTGCAAGTACATTAATAAAGAGCTTTTCTTTGCATATCCTGACACAGGCAGAGTGTATGACATCAGGGTTCAGGCTGATTGTGAAACTATGCACGTGATTTATTTAGCTAACTGTGTTGCCTGTAGATGTTTCTATGTTGGCAAGACAGATTGTTCTCTAAAGGATAGAATAAGAGAGCATTATTACCATATAGGTAAAGGGAGTAATACTAATGCTTTAGCTAAGCATGTACAAAATATGGGTGTACAACATAAGTTTATGTTTATGGTTGTCTCTAGGACATATGAGAGTGTTAGAGTGGGTGATATTAGAGCTAGAACTGAGGAAGTAGAGGCTAGGTGGATAGTCATGCTTAGAGCCAATTATGGTCATGGTTTAAATGAACAGGTGCCTTTGAAGCCTGTTCTTGGTAAAAGAGCTCTACATAGGTAATTCCTGTCTTTTATTTATTTATTTGTTTTTTATATTTTTTATTTTTCTATTGTATAATAATCGTAGATTGTTTATTAAATATGCTTATATGCTCATTAGAATGTGCTTATATATATATTGTTATATATCTGTTCTTTATGCAGGGTGTATGTTTTATTAATAGGGTATATGTAGTGTATATGTATGTTTTAAACTGATTTTAAGGTCTCCCTTTAAAAGTTAATTAGAGTGCATCATGTGATTATTCAACCTGGCTATTTAAGGTGTGTTTTTTTGTATCAGTTTTACACCTGAAGAAGCATTTTGTGAAAGCGCTAGTGTGATGTAATAAAGCAGTTCTGCATAGATTCGTTTCCTGGTATTTTTCAAGTTCATTGTGGATTCTGGAGCCTACTCTTAGCAGCTTTGTGTGTATCCTTTAAATGGAACTGAATTGTGACATTAGGGTGCTCAACCGCTGTTTAGTGTGAACAGGGAGTCCATTTGAATTATGACTGATAAAACCTGCAAAGCTGTGATGTAGAAGCTCATTGTAAGCGTTTGCCTTAAAGACGAGCACTGAAACACATTTAAAATGGAAGAAATGCACAAATGTATGTACTGTCTGCATTTTAATGTTAATCACAATTTCCTTTGCTGCCTATTTCATTCTGCGTACCAGACAGTCTTATCCTTGACCAAAACTAACACCTGAGCTTGACATCATATCTGGATTCCTAGCTCCAATGCTAAGCAGCTGTTTAGGACAACAGTTAAAAAAAATAAAGCATGCTAGTATAGCTTGAAAGTCATTTAATGGATGCAACTGGGTTTCAGAAGGCATTCAGATATAGTGCTTGTTAACTATCATAAACACACTTCTTTTTGCATCTTTCATTACATCATCATTTTATTAACCGATTTTATATTATAATCCACACAGGTTTTAATCACAACATTCTTGTTTTTTTTTTTTTTTGCTACATGTGCATAAATTTAAAGAAGTCATTCTCTACACTTTTCCTGTCTTTTGGCACCAAGTATTATTGTTTTCTAATCTTCCCATATATTTTGTAAACTGTCATTCTTTACAAGAGGTGAAGAAGGATTTGGAAAGACATGGAGTAGATACAACTAGCTTGTCAGAGCTGTTGCATCTTATGCCTCATTTTTATTTGATACTTTGTTCCACATCTTTCTGAGATTGTTGCTATTAAACAGAGACAACAATCACCTCCGTAGCATAGAGTTTTTGGTCCTGATTGTGGCCAATACAGTCTGGGTTTGACTAGCAGCCTGGAAGGTGGAGGAGCCAGCCAGGAAGAGATTAAAGCAAGAGAAACTAATTGCAAGAGCTCCACTTGGGAGAAGGGCCCAGGATTGCAACAAGGAATTCTGAGAGGCATTAATCTGCATGTAGTCTAGATGGAGTCATAGGTGTGCAGAAGCACATGGTTGTATGGGATGTAGCTAAGCAGTTACTGCAGCAAGCTTCCCATCCACTGGGGGAGGGTCATTGTTAGGCTCAAACAAAAAAAAAATCTTCTAACCTCTTCTGGGTGATAGCTATGACTCCAGGATCTTGCCTTCCTTTCCTATTAGTCTATGATGCCTCAGGTTGAAGAATAATCGAGCCAATATAGATCAGAAATTTGATGGTCAAGGAGGGGATGCAAGCTTTAATTCTTATTTATTTATTTTTTTTAACAGAGACAACTAAACAGTACTATATTTTTTATGTGAAGCTTCAAGAAGCATTTACTAAAATGAGTCGCCTATATGACACTATCGAGCCAAATGTGATAGATGAGGCAATGCTTCAGAGTGCTGTTGAAGAACAAGGACCCAAGAAAGAGGCAGGACGCATTGCAAAACAAGACGGCATTGACTTTAAGGATGTAGTACAGCTCCGGCTTGACTTTAGAAGTAAGATTTTTATACAGCTATAATTTTTGTGCATCTGCAAGAAGTTGGTCACATTGTGATTATAATTACTTTTTATTGATAAATGGAAGTTTTGTCGATGAGGGAGTACATTTTCTGGGTTGAATTTGAATTATCTGCCTTTTACCTTGTTGTAGATGGAAAATGTATACTTTCTATGTCGTTTAAATAAAAAAACACTTTATATGCATATTTTATTAGACACACACACACACCTAGATTTCAGACTGTAATTTATGAGGTTCTGGGTTTCACACTTGGGTCTGTTTTTAATAGCCTTCATAATTTCGTTGTCTGAGGCAATTTTCAAAAGAATTATGTGAATGGTATGAGGTAACTTGAAAAAGTGTAAATCTTAAAACATATTGAGTGGCACTAGATCAAGTATGAAGAAAAGTGTAAGTGTACTTAATGTTTACAAATACAAGGATGCACTTCATGTTGTCTTGGGCTAAAAGTGAGAGATGCTGTAGCCATAAAGCTAATCAAAGACAGGAATTCTCCTTCAAAATATAATTTATTAGACTCTCCTTTGTTGTACTAGAGGTTTAAGCCACCCTGGATGTTTCACATATGCTGTTTAGTAATTTTGGTAAACAGACTTACCATGACCTGACTTTGGAAAGGACTCTTCTTTTTTTTTTTTTTTTTTTTTTTTTAAACATACTTTTCCTCCACTTTCTGATGATTATTAGCCCCCTTCCTGGCCATATGGCCCTTTCATTCCCCATCATTGAGGGTGAGGATCAACTGGCTAGAACCATCATTAAGGCAGCTGTCAGTACTAGTTTGTGTTTTTTCTGCTTTTTCTATAGCATCTCTGCATATGCTTGGCTGCAAGAGAAAGAGAAGTGCAATGGGCTGACCATGAATGATATTCCCACACTTCCACAAGTGATGTTGCCTTCTTACAGTCCCACCCACCAACCCTGAAGTACAGTAGGCAATTCCTTCTAAGTGCAAGACCTCTCTGCACCCCCAGAAGAGGTATGCAGGTGATATTCATTCACTCCTCTCCCTCCTTCAGTGCTAGAACTGCTTCTCTAACTCTGGTCACCAGGTCAGATTCAGGCCACCATCCCTGTGTACCACAACACAGGCAAGGACTCTGATTTTTGAAGCAGTATTCCTAACATCTGGGTTTTTGCTTACTTATGTCTTTCTTGGTTTAGCCAGTCTTTCTTAGTGGTTAAATGCTCCCTTGTGTGAGGCTATTGTCTCTTGCTGAAACTCCACTGTTCCTTACAAATACAGCATTCCTAGATGCCATCTTTTCTTTTGCTTGCTACTTCAGAATCATTGTTCTCTCTCTCTCTCAAGCTCTCTCTCTCTTTTTTTTTTTATATACTCTTTCCTACCTTCAAGTGACCCTGCCTGATGGCTCCAGTACCGACAGCCAGTCAGCTCATTCATTCCATGGGAGCAGTAGCTGGGCACCCTGGAGCAAGGCAAGAGCCCTATAACCCATTCACTCTTGTTCGGGATGTCTTATCAGGCCATCCTTCTATCCAGTAGTGACAGTCTTGTGGTGCAAAACAAGTCAACTGTCTGGTTCCTTGGAGCAGACTACCTCTATGCTGTCTGCAGACTCAAAATGGCTGTTGGGTTTTGGAGGAGGTGTGTGTATGTGTGTATGTGTGTGTGTGTGTGTGTGTGTGTGTGTGTGTGTGTGTGTGTGTGTGTGTGTGTGTGTGTATACACCTTCTATTCCTGGATTCAACAGATAGTCCATACCTGACACAGCATAAGCCAACATGGCTGCCACAGGTAAACGATACACCCAGCCAACACCAGACATCACTAGTATTGCAGCTCTAGCACCAACCCATCCATAGATGAGGCTGCTGGCATTGACCACACAAGCTTATCTTCCCCACCCAGTCCTTCAGATGCTAGCAGCAATAATTTGTCTCTTGACTACAGGCCACTCAACATAAATAGTTTCTTTGGCAATTTTGGCCATGTATATTAAAAACTTTTCAACTTTTTCTTATTTATGAAAAAATCTATCTGTCTAACTTTTCATTTAAAGAGGGTTTTATTGAGATAAAATGCTACAGTCTAAAGCCCTTTTGGAACATGGGAAAGATGGTCTTATTGAGCTTGTACGTGGTGAAAAAGAGATTAAAAGAGCATTTTGTTAGATTATTTTGGGAGTTGTCCCCTGCATCACTTTAAATGCATATTAAATCAAAGTTGCCTCACCTAGGTTATGCTAGCTGTTACCCCTCCTTCGTGCACCTGGGTTCACTAAAACCATCCCTGAATACCTGAATAAAGCGACTTCACAGTTTATTACATATTTAGCTTTGTATAATGTCTTCCTGAAGTGCACCTGAATACTGTCTTGCTGAATGTTTTTTTGTCAGTGCTCCACTTATGACATTAAAAATTGTGAACATTTTAAACAGTGTACTAAAATAAGAAGACTTTTAAAGCATTTTTATCACAGAAAAAAATGTCATGAGTTAGATAAAAAAGAAGTGAAATTTGAGAAAGGAAAAAAACAAAACAAACAGAAAATGTGAAATAGATTCTTTGAGAGTCTATATTAGAATCGCGAAAGCTGACTTTCGCGAGTACAAATTCAGCGACACATAAATGTCGATGTACGAAAAGAGCGAAATGCAGAATGCTGAATGTATTTCTGGAAGCAACAGCGCCATACAGGTAAGGTAAACACAACTGAACAAACCTAATGTAAAACAATTTTCAAATGTTTTTGCAAGGGGGCAAGCCACCCTCCACCCCCCTACTTAAATATACCAACTCCGAGACCACACTACAGTGGGGAAAAGGATTTATTTCCTCATCCCCACGATCACCCTGCTGGCCAAGGAAAAACGTTCAATGTTAAGTTGTCTATCTCGCCTTCATTCTTGATGGATGGGTTCGGAGCCGAACCTCGGCTCCAACTCGGCCTTTTACTAAAGCTCGAGAGCTATTTACTGTCTCGAGGCCTCCCCTTATCCCACAATGCTAGGCGTCAGATACCCAGATCTCGTTTGCCGCTTCAGCTACGAGGTTGCATTTTTTTTACCGGCTCCAGGTCGTATAATTCTTTTATTACTTCCTATAGTCAGGATTGTTAAAATTTATAGATAGTTTTTGCTATTAGTTTAATCTAATCTTGTAACCCCTTTAGATCCCACTTAAAAAAACTTTTTTCCCTGTCATTACAGAGCCCCTCCCCTCCCTTCCCTATTTAGGGTAGTGTTAGGCCTTTCTATTCTTTTTATATATTGTATTATATATACATAGATAATTGTTGTTAGTGTAACTGTTAGTTATAGTGGTTTTTTGATATCCTTATTCTTATCTAGTGCGTGTGTGTGTGTGTTTACTGTTTTAGGGCACTAGTTAAAATTTTTTCCTTGGTATCTCTTTGTAATGTTTAAAGATACCAAGGTTTCAGGTTTCAAGAAGTGTGACTCATGCTGTCAGAAGATGTCTCTGACAGATGGTCACACTTCTTGTGTTTATTGTTTGGGCCCCCTACACCTGCAGGACTCTTGTTCGGTCTGTCATGCCTTCAGTCCGAGAGTCCTGCAGGAGTGTAGGAATAAACTCATTTTGAGGGGCTTGTTGAAGCCAGAAGGCTCCCAGGCCAAGCCTTCGTCAGGGAAATCATTAAAGCCCACCAAACTGTTGGATCCCTGTTCGGGGCCGACGCTGAGCGGAGCTTCTGCTTCCTTGTCGGTTCCGGCTGGAACCGACACTTCAGGGCCTCAGTCGGCTCCGACTCTACTATCGGAGCCTTCTCTGAGTCAAAAGCATTCGAGGTCTCCCTCCTTAGAGTCCGTTGGTTTTGGTTCCAGGTCCCCATTACTACAGTCGGAGCGGAGCCATAGATCCCATTCCTCTCGGTCCTCCAGGTTATCGGATCATGACTTAGAGAGGGTGGTCAGTAGGCTCCTAAAGTCGCAGGCACTGGCCAAAATGTTGACTAGCCCTTCTCAACAGACTGTGGCTATCTCTGTTGCTTCAACTGTTCCTCCTCTGACCCTACCAACGTGTTTGGAGCCGGAGCTCGTTGGGGCTCGAATCGTCAGAACATCAGTGCCGATACCACACCTTTCGGCTCCCTCGTCGGCTCCGATCTCTTCATTGGTTCCGTCCTTGGAGGGATCCGGGTGCCGAGACTCCCTCATCGGCTCCGAGGGGGCGAGTGGCATTGGACCCTTGTCCGACCCCATTCTTCCTCTCGGGGCCTCGGCGCAGGTGAGCTCGGCCCTGACATCGGCCTCGGAGCTGTCCCTCTTGGTGCCGGAAGGGGTTCACATCTCTTCGGAGCGGGGACCATCTTCTCTGCCTGATAGGGGTGCCTTTGAGGTCATGAGAAGCATGCTGACTCCGGTGTTGGCTCCACGATCGACCCCTTCGGCTCCTCCCCCATGGTGACTGCATCAGTCTCTGTCCACCCTCCTGACCCCAAGCGTGGAGAACAGGTGCTCCAGGTAGCCCCATTGGGGGATCTTCCTCTTCCGAGGCCTCCCCTGATCATTCAGAAGAACCCCCTCGAAATAGAAAATGTAAGAGGAAACATGTTGACTCCCCCGAGTCAGTCACCTCGGACACCGACTTGGAGGATTCGGAAGGGTCCCCAAGGTCCCCCTCTAAGGATGTATCCTTTTCAGACATCCTTGAGATCCTAAGGCAGAGGGGGAACTGGACTGCCCTTAACCCTTTCGTGGACGAGTCAGTGTACCTGGATGCGTTTGGTTCTCGCCCTTCCACCTCCTGGGTGTCTCCGCCTTCCGACCCACTCATGGAAGTGGTGGCTCGGAAGGCGTGGACGGCCCCGGACACAGTGGAACCAACTCCCCGCAGGCCCAGAAAATTCATCACAGCCCCATCCGATAAACAGTTTCTTACGAAGGGTGTCCCTTTTGATGCCATGGTGGTTGCAGCAGCCACTAAGAAGGAGCTGGCTGACCCTTCTGTGCCTGTCCATCCACCTAATAAAGAATCTAGGACAATGGACAGGTACGGGAAGCGGATGTTTTCTTCAGCGACCTTTTCCATGTGGTCACTGAACTATCTGTGCCATTTCACCCGCCTTCAAAGGGATCTCCTTAAGGAACTGGGTGATACCCTTCAGGATCCATCTGCTGCGGGGTCTCAGAAAAAGATTAACTCCCAGCTGGCAACCCTTAACTCTATAGTTAACTCCTCCATGCGGCTCATTTCTTATGCAGCCAATGGGGCCAGTAGGGCTGCAGGCACAGGCGTGGCTTTGAGAAGACATGCCTGGATGTGGTTATGTAACTTTGCTGACCCCTTTAAGGTGTCCTTCACCAATACCCCCTTCGATGGTTCGGCTTTGTTTGGACCAAAGGTGAAGGATACACTTACCAGGTGTGAGCAGGAAGGCATGACTCTCTATGCCGTGGGAGTCTGTTTTTCTACTCCCTCTAGACCATACCCTAAAGGTCAGAAGAGTGGAAAAATGTGGTTTCGCAAACCCCAGGGAGTCGTGCCTGACACATGTGGCGAGTTTCCCTCCAGAGGCAGAGGAGGGAACAACAATAGATGCCGCCTGAGGGGCAGAGGGGGTCCGCAAAATCAGGGTAGCAGGGAATCCTTCTCTGACAAACCCTTTCAGCACCCCTGAGGGACTGCCCAACTGTCCACCTTCGGAGGCAGTCGGGGGGAAAATTGTCATTGTACCCAGAAGCCTGGCAACTCCTCACACAAGACAAATGGGTACAGTCGATCATATCCGAGGGTTACAAAATCCCCTTTGTCCACATCCCCATACAAACAAACAAGTCCCTTCCAGATGTTCCACCCGGTCTAAGGGAAGAAGCAGTTCTAGAAATTTCAAAACTGCTAGAAAAAGAGCCATCCAACCAGTCCCAGCAGACCAGCAAGGATCCGGGATTTACTCCAAGTTCTTTTTGGTGCCAAAAAAGACAGGGAACTGGAGACCCATTTTGGATCTCAGCAGGTTAAACAAATCTGTTCAAAGAACAAAGTTCCGGATGGTCACGCTTCAGTCCATTCTACCCTTTTTGGGTCAGGACAATTGGATGTGCTCTATAGACCTTCAGGATGCGTACTACCATATCATAATGGACAGACGCTCCAGAAGGTTTCTCCGCTTCCGGCTGGGAGCCAGTCACTATCAATTCAGAGCCCTGCCCTTTGGTCTCACCACAGCCCCCAGGGTGTTCACCAAATGCATGGCAGTGGTTACGGCTCACCTGAGACGGTGAGGATTCCAGGTGTTTCCATATTTAGACGACTGGCTCCTAACTGCTTCCACCAGGCATCAGCTAATCCGAGCCAGAGATTATACCATACAAACTTGCTCCAAGCTAGGTATCTCTATAAACTACGAAAAGTCTGCATTGTCGCCTTGTCAATCTATAACCTTTATAGGCGCCATTCTAAATACAAAAGAACTGTCGGCAAAACTTCCATTAGAAAGAGTATTAGACATACGCCGACATGTTCAAACATTACTACAGTGCAAAAGAATTCAGGCCAGATTTGTACTGAAAACCTTGGGTCTCATGGCAGCAGCAATCACATTACTTCCCCTGGCTCGATTTCACATGCAGATTCTTCAGTGGATGCTTTTTACTCAATGGTCCTTCCAACAGCTTCCGATGTCTCACAATATAATAATCACCCAATCATGCAAAGACCATCTCTCTTGATGGATGGTCTCCCCTCAACTTTTTCAGGGCAGACCGTTTGTCCTTCCTCCTCCGGTTGCCACGGTGATGATGGATGCCTCCCTGATCGGGTGGGGGGGTCATTTTCAGGGCAGGACTGTCCAGGGCACTTGGCAACCCCTAGAGTACCACCTGCACATAAATGTCTTGGAGATGAGAGTGGTACTTTTAGCGTTGCGAGCTCTTCAGGACTCTCTACCTACCGGGACTATTGCAGTTCAGACGGACAATGTCGGTAGTCTGGTACATCAACAAGCAGGGCGGAACCAGGTCCTATCCCTTATGTCGAGAAGCACTCAGACTCTTCCAGTGGGCAATCTCCTCTCAACGGTTTCTGATAGCAATGCACATCCCCGGGAAATCCAACGTCATAGCGGACAGGCTAAGCAGAGCAATTCTTATGCCTTACGAGTGGTCTCTCAATCAGTCAGTAGCGGAAAAAATTTTCCACAGATGGGGTCAACCTTGCTGTGACCTTTTTTCAACCCCTCTCAACAGCAAGTGCAGTGACTTCTTCACTCTCTTTCCCCTCCCAGGCCATTCCTCCAGAGACTCTCTAGTTCACGATTGGCCCCAGGGTCTTCTCTATGCCTTCCCTCCCTTTCCCTTAATTCAAAAACTGATTCAGAAAGTGACGGCTTTGGGATCCAGGATGATCCTCATAGCTCCTTACTGGCCTCGACAAATTTGGTTCCCATTCCTGCATCGTCACCTGCTGGAGCAGCCCTGGAATCTGGACCCAGTGCCAGACCTCTTGATCCATCAGTCAGGCGAGCTGCACCAATCCCTTCGCTCTCTCAACCTCACAGCTTGGTTGCTCCACTTCCAACCTTAGCCAGGCTTCCACATATTTCTCAGTCAGTGCGTGAAATCATACTTTCTTCACATAAGTCTTCTACCAGCAAGACTTATGCTAGTAAGTGGAAATGTTTTTCCCTCTGGGCAGAGGCCAGGAATATAGACCCCTTTACAGCCCCTGTCCATAACGTGTTGGATTTTTTTGGCGGAACTTTTTCGAGCAGGTTCCTCGTCTGCCACCATTAGGGTCCAATTGGCTACTATTGCTAATTTTCATGTTGGTCTATCAGAGTCCAGAATCATGTCCCACAAACTGTGTAAGGCCTTTCTTAAGGGGACTATTTTACTTAGACCCCCGGTTAAAGATCCCCCTCCTCTGTGGGATTTCAAATTGATATTCGCTTCCTTGATTCCCTCCTTTTGAACCTGCGGCTTCTTGTTCCTTAAAGTTACTCTCCTGGAAGACTCTCTTCTTAGTAGCCATCACCTCAGCCAGAAGAGTATCGGAACTTCAAGCCCTTTGTATTCGCCCTCCTTATCTTATTTTTCACAAAGATAGAGTTTCACTCAGGACTGATCCTTCCTTTTTACCCAAAATACTCTGAGACAAATCTCAATCAGGCTATTGATCTTCCTGTCTTTTTTCCCAATTATTCAAACAGAGCTGAACAAAAGTTACACTATTTGGATGTTCACAGGCAATTACGCTTTTATTTGGATAGGACTAAGCAGACAAGAAAATCAGATCAACTCTTCCTGTCCTATGCTGAGGGCAAGCAGGGCCTACCAGTTTCTAAGGTAACCTTGTCCAGGTGGTTGGCCTCTATTATTACCTTGATCTACCAACTGAGACATAAGGAACTCCATACAAAACCAAAAGCTCATTCCACCAGAGCATTGGCTACATCGGTAGCTTTTCAGGCTAGACGTCCAATGGAATATATTTGTGCTGCAGCCACATGGGCCACTCCTCATACCTTCATTTCACATTACAAGTTGGATGTGGCCTCCAGGAGTCGAGCTGATTTTGGTTCCACTGTGCTGAAGAGTCTGTTTCAATGAGCCACCCAGGGCTAAGGTGCTAGGGACACTGTCCCATCCAGCAAGAATGAAGACGAGACAGACAACTTAACATTAAGAAGTTATGTACCTACCATAATGTTCCATGTTAGTTGTCTTCATCTCGCCTTCTTTCTTGCGTCCCACCCTCCATCCCCCTAGCCTGGTCAGGACCGAGAGGAATCTCTTTTTGAGGCCTTCTTCCTATGGTTGACTCCTTTTTAGGTTACGTCCTCCTCTGCTTGTAGCACTGTAGGTAAAGCTTGTGGTGGGAATTGATGTTTGTTCCTTGGTGTTAGCTCTACCTAAAGAGATCTGGGTATGTGATGCCTAGCATTGTGGGATAAGGGGAGGCCTCGAGCCAGTAAATAGCTCTCGAGCTTTAGTAAAAGGCCGAGTCGGAGCCGAGGTTCGGCTCTGAACCCATCCAGCAAGAAAGAAGGCGAGATGAAGACAACTAACATGGAACGTTATGGTAGGTACATAACTTCTTATTATTCTGCAGTTCGCTCTTTTCATCCTTCGCTATTTTAGTACATCGACATTTATGTGTCGATGAACTTGTATTCGCGAAAGTCAGCTTTCACGAGTCTAATATAGACCCATTCTTTGACTACAGTATCTAGATCTAAAAAACTAAAAGAAAAAACCTAACAAACAGAAAGCAGTGGAGAAGGATAAAATAAAAAAAATAGAAAAAGGCTGTTCTGGTTTCAATCGTAACACACTCGAAGGACTTGGAGCAAGTCAGTTAACGAAACCATTCACCTGGAATGCTCCTGAAAAGAGACTTCCGCCTAATGGATTTTCCTGGTTGAGAAATGAAGAAATAAAACATAAAAGTAAAATGATCACACATCAAGGAAATGCAGCCTCTCAGAAAAGTTGAGGGTAATAACCAATATTCATAAGGGGGAGAAAAAAATAAATGTACTCTTCACTGATATTGGTACTAGAAGAACTTAGTGAAGGGAATATGATATTTTTAGATTAACCTTTGCCGCTGAGGCTGAGAAAGCAGCCTTTAGGGTGAGAGTATCCCCAGAACATGCATTTTGTGTGTGTGGCATAAAACTCCAACTACCTTTAAAGTAATGGCCTTTGCAAAAAAAACACCTTCAATAGTGCAAAACCAGTGGAGGTATTGACACCATTTTAAGCACTGTTGCTAGATTTCTGCTACATCATGACAGAAAATAACACAGGCCCAAGTCTAGCTCTAGCCACCAGTGCTATCCCATTGAACCCCAGAACATCAAGGGTTCTCTAATACAACTACTTTCCAAGTCTTTTGCAGTTCCTCAAGATTATACCCCTTTCTTCATGTCCTCAAAACAAGGTCTTCCTCCATCCTTCTTCATCGTCTTCCTTGTGGTTGAGAGAATTTTATATGAAATGGATGAATTCACCTTCAGAAGTAAACATTGAAGAATGGGACTGCTGGCTATCATCGACAGAGTCCCCATACAGAGGGTATAACTTTGGAGGGAAGAATTGATTAAGGACCACAGCATGTTCTTCCAAAATCACTGCTGCAGTATTCCCAACAAGTGGGATATCCTGCCAAGAATAGCTGTCCATTGTTCCTAAGACCCTTCCTGGCCATATCTCTTCATCTGTTTACCTGTAGAACCAAAAACTCAAACAACTCATGTAAAGCACAATGTTATCTGAGTCTTTCTGCCCTGACATACAGCTGCTTTCTAAGAAGAATTCTAGGAATCTTAAAACAAAGGCTTTGGCTATACAGCCCTTACCAGACTTTTTGTCATTTTTATGTTTATAAATTCTTGGAGGATGTGTTCTTTTAATTCCATTTAAAAGATATTATAATGAGATGATAGGGATTATTTTATTGCATAGTATAGCAAACATTTTTACCTATGAATTTATTTGTGAGTCTGGATTGAAGTGTTTTTTGTCCAAGACTTATTTAGAAACCTGAAGGTAGATCCTGCTGCTAGAATCATAAAGTCTATACAGTATCAGAAGAAAATTGTGATCATAGCTACAGTCCACCTAATAATCAATGGTGGTGGACAGATCTAGAAACAGAGTCAAGACTTCCTCGAAGCCTGGCTGTTGAGCCATAAATTACCTCACACGTGGCCCAAAACCAGATTTTGATTTTAGACCAGGTCCAGCAAATGCTGTTAAAACTTCTTCTGGTTGTTGATACCTGGGGTGAAAGTTAATATAGTTTTCATCACCTGCGATAAGGTTGAGAAGTGTACCTTTGAAGCAGAGGATGTTTCAAAGAGGTCAAGTAGCAATGGAGTGACTAACAGGAGACATTTGTAGCCATATTTAACTATTCTCTAATGATATTAAGGCTATGATAATACCTCCTTATTTAAATAAAGCAGCTTTGGACATTTTGCTGAAGAGGTATTCTGAGGTAGAGAAAAGAAGGGAAAACCATGCAGTGAAACAAATGTTTCAGTGTATTCTAGCACAGTATGTCAGGTATGCCAAAAATGTTTCATACCTATGAAGCCATGTTATAGCAAGTAGCATGCATTAGGGGCAGCAATGCAGGGCTTCTCAATGAAGTATGTTTAAAAGAGCAGGGCTGAAAACTTTTACAAGGAAACGTCTTAGAACAGTTCTGTGCTGCATTTATTGATTTGGTTGAATTTATCGCTGTTTTGCAGTCTGCAGTTGTTAAAGGAATGCCATCTGTTTGTTACTGTACTGCTCTTAGGTTGTTTTAACAGTATTGTGATATGCCCTAACCTCCTCTGATACTGCAAATGCTGTTCTGAGTTTGTCCAAATATTTCTAAGTTTTGCAAAGTTTTCCTGTATTTATAGAAGTTTTCCTATGTTTGCACACATTTCTCTGTATTTGGGAATATTTCTCAGGAAGGAAGGAAAACTTCATGTCTGCACATCATGCAAATATGGTTATTTGTGGCTTGTATATAAGCAGACCTCTCTAGTTTAAAATCTTCTATAGGTAATGCTCTCCATAGTCTCCCACTGTTCATAGTTGCTCGAAGAGGTGCCAGTTTGTGCAGAGGGCAGTACCACTGCAGGTCATCTTATAGTGCACTACTTAACACTCTCACTTAGACCTTTAAGTGAATCTTCCTTACTCCTTCCCATCTACTAAGGATCTGTGTAATGGATAAATGCTTCCCTGTCATCTTTGTTTCTGGCTGGTAGATATCAACATACTGAGATAATGTAGTAAGTGCCTCATGCTCACTGACAACATTTAATCTTAGAAAAGACAAACACAGCTCTCACATACAAACACAAAAAATGCAAATCAGGTTGTCAACATTACACTCAAAACGCTCACTACCAACATTGAGGAACAAACACATAGACCCACATATGCAGAGGTTACTCACATATCATCTACCCAAACCTCCAAAACTTCCTAAAAGCATCTCTCAGTGGCCCCGTGCACACACCTCACAAAACACACAACTCTGAAAATTATGGTATCCTAGTAGCCCTGCTTCCAACCCCATAAGGCAACACACCACACAGCCAAACATTCTAGTTACTGGGGATTCCATTGTAAGACACACTGATGTCCTCCTTACAAGGCTAAGCAAGGAGGTCACAGTGAGCTGTCTGTCTAGAGCCAGGATCCACCAGATCATGCAAGCATTTGGGTCTTTAAACCAAAAGTACCAGTATGGTAGAGTCATAGTCCATGTGAGCATAAATGACCTAAGATGTACCTCACTGGACTATATGAAGAGAGACATGATGGAGCTCTCTGAATATGTGTCCCAGGCAAGTATGAATCTAGCCATGAGAAGCATCCTACCTTTAATTATGATGATGCCACAGTACTAGCAAAATTACTGACTTTAGCAATTGGCTTAGGTTCTGCTGTCACAACAGGAGGATCCATATATGTTAGTTTGGGAAGACATGATCAACAAACCACAATGCTTTGCCAGAGATGGTTTGAAGCTGTCACCATTTGGCTTCTGGACACTGACAAAAACTTTATCTATCCCCATAGTGTCTTTTTTAGGCTGTGCCAAGTTGTCATGGCTGCATAGAGGAGGCACTACCTGTCCAAGTCAAACTTATGATTACTGGCAAAAATAAACCACCTTGGTGGACCCCTAGCACAAATAAGCTATTCAACAAAATGGAAAAAATCCTCTCCGAAGACAAGAAGGAACAGACAAAGCAGTGCAAAAAGACAGTCACCAGTCTAAACAAACAAACAAATAAATTAGAGAGTTGGTGAAATCTGCCAAAGCAAACTACAAGGCAAACACAGCCTCCCAGGTGAAAGATAACCATAAAGGTTTTTTTTTAATTATGTTTGTGACCTTGAAAGAAATGCTCAGCAATATGCCAGGTTAATAACAAAGGACAACACTTACACCCAGCCTGAAACTATAGTAAACCTGCTGGCCAACAAGTTCAGTTCAAACTCCCCCTCATCACCTCCTACCACATGCAAAGAAATCCTGCAACCATCCCCCTACCAGTCATTATGAGGGAACAGGTCCTTACTGCTCATTAAAGCCAAAAACACAGCCTCCATGGGTTCTGACAACATTCCAGGATGCTTCTTAAATAGCTTAAAACAGAATCTATCAAGGCCATTAGAAACCCTCTTCAACCACAGCTCTGGATGGGCTTTGTCCCAGAGGAATGAAGAACTGCAACAGTTGTCCCTCTGCACAAGGGGGACCCATCAACTGACCCAGGGAACTACAGAACCATAAGCTTGACAGTCTTAATTGCAAGGCCAAAGAGAGAATTATCAGACACCTGCTCAATAACATCATAGGAAATCTCCAAACACTGGACCAAACCCAATTTGGCTTTGTCAAAGTGAGGTCTTGCCTCTCAATCTGGTGGACTTTTTCGAGAAATTCATCAGGGCCATGAATGAGGGTAAAATAGTACACACTGCTTATCCAGACCTGGTGAATGCTTATGACACAATCCCCCACTTGGGGGTAATAGATAAGCTTACTGAGGTTAGCGCAAACCCCTATATCATCAGATAGGTAACAAACTGGCTCACTGACAGGACACATGCTGTCCAGATAGGTGAATCCATTTCTGAAAAGAAACCTGTTACTAGCAGTGTCCCATAGGGCTCAGTGTTCTAACCCCCTCCTGTTTAGTATATACTTCTCTGAAGTGAAGGCCAGTGTTGGGATCCTCTGGCTCGCCGATGACTTTAAACTGGGAATTCCCAAATGATGTTGCCATCCTACAAATAGGTGTAAAAATGACAAATGATTGGTGCCAAAACCATGGTCTGAGACTAAATGCTAAAAAATGCATAATTATACCCTTTGTTAAATTGGATATCCCTGCAAATTATAATATTGATAGCACACCCCTAACAGTAGATCCAGTGGTGAGGAACCAAGGAACACAGATAGATACTAACATAAACTTGACTACCAGGTAGCTATGGTAGTGAGGAAATCTTTTTGTGTGGCTCAACTTATAAGTACAGATGTGTCATCAAGATCAAAGGAAGTCATAGTGCCATTAAACTCAGCCCTCATCAGGCCCATAATCAAGTATAATGCTTCCTTCTGCAAGTACCTAACTAGGCACTTACATCAATTAGAGTGGCCCCAGAGATTTCTGATTAAAAAAAAAATACAAAGTGCAAGACACATGTCTTATGCAGACCGACTAAAGGCCCTATCCCTTTATTCCATCTCGTATCACTTATTGAGAGGTGACTTATACCTAACCTACAGGGCATTCTCAGATCCAGCTCTGATGAAAATGTTACTAATTCACAAGAAAAATTATACAAGGGTTGTACATTCTATGGACCTGAACTTTATTTGTGACTCTTAACAGAACTTACTGGATAAGCAGATTCTTATCCCAGAGGCTACCTCATCTATGGAAAAAACTTCCCATCTTAAGAAAACAAAGCCTGGCCCTCACTTTCTTCAAAATGAATTTAATAAATGGATGTGGAACCATAAATTCACTCCTTGGGTACTGCCCAGTCTGTAAAAAGACTCAGGGATCCAACACCTAAAGACGCACTATCCTGATACTACCCCATCCCATAGCTGGGGAATTAAGATACAGTATTGTCATATCTTGGGTATTAGCTAGGGTTGTAAAAGCTTTTGTGCTATTAGCCTAGTAATCACCTATGAACTGTGAATTTTGTGACAAGCCACTGATCTGGAACAACTGGTAGCAGTCTTATCAATGATTACAGAAGCATTCCTCATAGATATAGTCTTAGAATCTTTCCCCAGGGATGCCATTCTGTCTTCCAACACCTATCCAATTCCTGTCATGTTCAGAATATGCATGGGGCATCCATCTGAAATGCTACAAGGTAAAAGACAGTTGGATTTTCAAAGGAGCATTTGTAAACTAAATATTATGGAATAGAGGGCAGTATTTCTGCTCTTAAAAGCCAATGTAGTGAAATCTTCACCATGGAGCCCTTCAAATGAATACAGATGACAGGCAGTAAAACTAAGGGATATGTGCACTATACAATTCAATGCTGGATGTTTAGGAATGGGTACTCAGTTTTAAACCAAATCTTCAAGTCAGTTTACCTGATGGTCTTATTAAACAGGACAGTGTGCATAGTACATTAGCAATAACTGAACAACACTGTGTTATTAAGTCTAAAGGCCTAATGAGGATCACAGTGACTGACAGGGTAACCATTTGAAATGTCAGGCCCCACTAGAGACAGTCAGGATATGTGGAGACTTAATGGCCAAACATTGGACTTGGTATATACAAGTCTGAGATGCCATTTCTCAGAATATTCCCTTTTCTCCAAGGTATGGCAATCTCAGAGTTGGTATACATAAGTTTGGAGGGTGGGGTGCAGAATTTTCAAGATTCACTCTTCTCCAGGTTTTTGGTCTTTTTTTTTGGCACTTGGCATTTTGAGTGCTGACATTTCAGTAGGAGACAATTAGCATTTGTTTTGTCTTATTTTATTTATTCGTTAATGGAGTGCACTCACTGGATGCAAGTGCCCCTTTTCAGATGCAATCTGGTAGTGCTGTCTGGTTATGTGACTTGCTCAGAGTTGCACAGGATACAAATGGAGTGTGAGAAAATAAAATCCTGGATTACAGGAAGCAACTCCTTAACAGTGCAAAGTTTTTAATGAGTTGCTTCCTGTTGCTCAGGGTTTGATCTTACTGTGTATATCAATGTTCAGACTCTGAACTTACTTGTGCTCCCGTGTTATCTTATGGAAGCTTTGCAGATAGATACCTTTTTCTTTCTTTGGGCACATAATCAATCTTATGCCTTTCTTCTATCCTCTGCTATCTGGAATGCTATCTGGAAGGGACTAGCCAAAACAAGGACTGGAAAGATAAACCATACTCTGGTGATGCCAGATGGCTAAAATAACTATGATCCACATTACATCTTCACTTAACACATTGCCTACCTCTGTATATTCCCATTCATAATACCTTACCAAGGGTCAGGTCAGTACCAAACCTGAGATCGTTGTCACAGAAGGAATGCTGCTAATGCCTAAAATGAAGTCTCTGTTTACAGAATATAGTCACATTTTATTTATTTATTATTTATTTATTATTTTATTTATTTTTATTTTACATTTGTCACATATAAAAGGAAGTTAGGAGAGCTGCAGAAAGAAAGTCATAGCAAAATGGTAGATATTTTACCTTCTGAGTACAAAAATGATCTACTAACCCAAAATATTGCCTGACTACTTAAAAATTATAAAACAGTTATGAGATATGTTTGTTTTATTTGTCAGCAAAGATGCATTTCTCTGCAGTTTCTACTTCCATGCCAGTATTTTTCTCAGAATTATACAGATCTTTCCATTAAATATAAACAAAGCAAATGCAGAGCAGCACAACAGTTGAGACGGGATACCACGTAATAAATATGTAAAAGTCAGTTCCAATCACCATATACGTGGTCCCCTGATGGCAATAAAACGAAAATCAAAAACAGTTCTCACTTCGAAACATTCCAAATAGATAAATCCAAATTATAGAGCTCGACAACAGCGTTAATGAATAAAAGATAACTTTATTATTGACATCGAGTGAGCGCTTTCGCCGACTGGCTTCCTCAGACTCTTAATACATTCATAAAAATCTCACTTCTTAAAAAGCCCACCATTGATCGTCATTGGATACAAACTCCCATTCCCCTTTAAAATTTAAAGTGATACACTCTTCATGTCCCATGTTAAATAAATAAACTGTATTTGCTGTTCCTAAACGGGCATCTGACCGATCATCAAACAAAACTGATACCCAGTTACACCATTATAATTCAGCGTATATACAATATTCACAAAAACTCATAAAGACAATCACTCACATAAATAGAAACTGGATAAACCAGAAAACATGAAAAATGTGTACATGATTAAAAAACGTTGATGGGAACAATCCAACACGTAGCATTATTAAGGCATTGATTTGTCTACTCATCTAAAACTGGCAACTTTGTAAGGTATCTAAACATCAACCTAGAGGTAAGGGTATTTCTTGTATTACGTCTTGGTAGACGTTTACAACATTTAAAAATCCATTAGCTAAAAATGCGTGTATGGCGTAATTAAAACATTAAAACAAAGGTGTCACTCCAAAGCTTGATAGCATTCACTGTCAAAAGTGTCTCGATCCACAGTGCTTAGCCTTACAAGCCTTAAAAAACACAATGACTTAAAAAATTTACTAATAACCATTTTTTGACAAAATTTGCAAACGACAACCTCCTCAGAAGAACATCATTGTACTTCGTTTACATTCAAACCACCATATGTATGCTAAGAGAATGCTTGAACTCACCCTGCCTAGTGAACTAGTGCATGGGAGTTATACAACTAATGTTGGCTCATGTTAGAAGTTTAATGAAACAAAACATAAAAAACTTGCTTTAATAATGGTCTATATGGCCCTAGAAGGACGTATTAAGGAACAAGGGGGGCACAGACTCTCTTCTATAATCATGTCAAAGACTCCATAGGGTGACCATGCAAACAAAATATTATGTGTAAAAGTTCTTATAAGCAATTATTGTTTAGCACATGATGTAGCGAATAATATATTTAACCTCGTTGGAGTATTCCACCCTTTAACTTCTTTTAGTATGACTGTGTATTTCAGACATCTACTTACTAATGTTTCTTTCTACACAGTCTCCTACTCTTCAGAAAGGGCTTTATTTGTACTTTGTCATTGAGACCAGGGGGTATATCTGATCTCCATCTAATAATCCACCTAGTCTCATGTTCCAATGTCCTATTTATCAAATCCCCTCCTCTAACACCTTCTGTAAGTTCTTGAATTACACAGAATTTAAAAGTATGAGATGTGCCTTCTTTCTTATTATGCCTTGCCAAGGCATTGACATCAGAGCCCATTCTAACCTGGTAGTCATGCTCTCTAATCCATTCTCTTAGTGTACGGTTAGTCTTTCCTACGCACGCAGTGCATGAATTGCATGTGGCGACATATACAATGTTCCTACTTGCACAGTTGGTATTAGTCTTAAAATAGAATGTACGTCCTGTTGTTGGATGTATGAACGTACTACTCTTATTAATAAAAGAGCATTGATTACATTTGCCACATGGCATTGTATTAATACTCTCATCTCTCACTCTGAGGGTACCATACCTCGGCCTACATAATATATTTTTCAAATTGGGGTGGTTTTTAAATGTGACACGTGGTACTGTTCCCACGACGTCACTCACTCCATTATCAGAAGTTAAAATGTCCCAGTGCTTATACATAGCCCTTTTCACTTCCAAGTTAGTCTTACTAAAAGTTAAATTAGCTCTTAACTCATTTCGAGGTGTTGATAATTCACTGTTTGTTTGTTCACATTGTTCCAGGAAATAGGGTCTAGCACTGCTAGTCCTCAGAGAATCAACAACCTCCATGGTCTCACAGATTTCTTCCTCACAATAACCCCTCTCCAGAAACATTCCCTTCAACTCTTGTCTCCCATTTTCATAACACACTTGATCTGGATTAAGTCTGGATACTCTCATGAATTGTCCTTTTAGGACGTTGTTAAACACATGTCGGGGGTGCATGCTTCGTCTGTGTAGCAGATTGTTCCTATAACACCCTTTCCTGTGTATGGATGTGTTTAACAAACCATTAGGTAGTCTACTTATAACCACATCCAAGAAAGAGATGTTTAAGCTGGAAAAGTTCATGGTGAATTTTAAGAACTCCGTGGTCATGTTAAGGTAAGTGACAAACCTAGTAAGGGATGCCTCATCACCCAGCCACACGAAAAATAGGTCATCTACAAAACGACAATACATACCTGCTAACTCCTCAAACAAAGGGTTGCCACAGAGATATTTATCCTCCCACCTAGCCATGACTAGGTTGGCGTAGCTATTGGCACAGGATGTGCCCATAGCTACGCCATCCCTTTGCAAATATATGTCTTCGTTGAATGCAAAACATTGTTCATGAGGATAGTTTCCAGTAACAGTGTGACTAAATCTATCTTTTTATCTGAAAAGTGTGAGTGTGTCTTTAAATATTCTGTAATAAAAGTAATACCTGTCTCATTAGGAATCACTGTAAAGAGACTAACCACATCTAAGGTTACTAACAGGAAATGTTGGTCACTTTCCAGGTGTTTAGTGTAAGAGTACAGATCTAATAAGAACTGTTTACTATCCTTTAGTATTCTTCTATTCTCATTTACCAATGGTCTAAGTACATCCTCTAAATAAATCGAGAGGGGTTCTGTGACCCACCCTTGACCCGCTACTATGGGTCTCATCGGTGGGTCAATACTATCCTTGTGGACCTTGGGGAGTCCCTGAATGACCGGTATGGTCGGGTCTTTAACCCTGAAGTATTCATAAAGTTCTTGAGTTATGTGGAATGACATGACTAGATCGTCCAGTGTGTGATATCAATTTAGAGCTTAGTTTTAACTACATGAAATTACTAATCGACTTTCACTTGCCGGAAGAGAAGAAATTGAGACAGATGGTGAATGAAATGTTTAATGACTTTAAAACTAAATATATTGAAAATGTATATGTTGCGAGACTTGAAAGAGTCTTGGAAGATGTTATGCTCATGGAAAAACGGATGCTTGACCAGAAAAGAAATAAGATTACAAGGGACACACGAGATTTTTTAAATAATCATGTTTTCACATGGCCTAGAGATAGAAATGAGCATCGACAGGGTGGCAATGGTTTAGTTGAACCGCTTGGTTCTAATATTAGCACAGTAAGAAATAATGTCCGTCAGGCTTTAAACATGACTACACATACAGTCAACTCCGTAGGTTCTGATCTGATCAATGATATATGAGCCACAACTGTAACAGCAGCTAGGGATGGTACTGACAATTTAGAACAGCATGGTACGACGGATATGAACATAGGGAGTGAGGTACAGACTACAGAGTGTGTGAATGAGAGCGGATTAGGAGTAGGCCTGCGTCAGTCACCTTCTACAGGAGAACGAGTGAATGTTGATCTAGGATTGGGAGTGGGAGGGCCTAACATTGATTGTGACTCCTCAGTAGGAGCAGCAGTAGTAAGACCTAAAACGAATTATAGGATTACACCCACGAACATATTACCTGCACCCCTTCCTATAGCTCAGAATTATTTTTTGGAGAAGAAACGTGCGACAAGCAGGGGGAGGCAGAAGAGGAAAGGGTCAGCAGAAGAACAGCACGGCCCCACACTGAAGAAAATGTGGGGGAAATTAGATCATTAGTTATTAATTTGTCCACCAGAACTTTGAGTAAGTTTGAGGAACAAGTTCTTAACAAGGGACTTGGCTTTATTCCCACGAAGGAAAGTGATTTAGTAGATACGATCATAGACACCAAACTTTTTGTTAGGAACATACAATTAAGATTAGATTTTGGAGAACATAACAACCAGATGGGTACCAATAGATTTCGTGCAAACAGTGTGTATGTACCAACTCTACATCCTACAGTAGAAGTTTTTGGGAAAGTATTAGAGAATGACATCTATAGGAGTTTTCAGAATAGAAAGCCGAATAGGCATGGGCAAAACTTAAATTATAAGCAGAGGCAAGCCCTGAAAGCTTTAAGATGTGACCATTCAATTACTATTAGACCAGCAGACAAAGGAGGACCTGTGGTCATTTTGGACACGATCAAATATGATAACAAAATGAGAGCAATGCTAAGTGATACACAGTTCTACTTGAAGATAGACCATAACACTTTGTTAGACAAGGTGTTTAGTGTATATCACACACTGGACGATCTAGTCATGTCATTCCACATAACTCAAGAACTTTATGAATACTTCAGGGTTAAAGACCCGACCATACCGGTCATTCAGGGACTCCCCAAGGTCCACAAGGATAGTATTGACCCACCGATGAGACCCATAGTAGCGGGTCAAGGGTGGGTCACAGAACCCCTCTCGATTTATTTAGAGGATGTACTTAGACCATTGGTAAATGAGAATAGAAGAATACTAAAGGATAGTAAACAGTTCTTATTAGATCTGTACTCTTACACTAAACACCTGGAAAGTGACCAACATTTCCTGTTAGTAACCTTAGATGTGGTTAGTCTCTTTACAGTGATTCCTAATGAGACAGGTATTACTTTTATTACAGAATATTTAAAGACACACTCACACTTTTCAGATAAAAAGATAGATTTAGTCACACTGTTACTGGAAACTATCCTCATGAACAATGTTTTTGCATTCAACGAAGACATATATTTGCAAAGGGATGGCGTAGCTATGGGCACATCCTGTGCCAATAGCTACGCCAACCTAGTCATGGCTAGGTGGGAGGATAAATATCTCTGTGGCAACCCTTTGTTTGAGGAGTTAGCAGGTATGTATTGTCGTTTTGTAGATGACCTATTTTTCGTGTGGCTGGGTGATGAGGCATCCCTTACTAGGTTTGTCACTTACCTTAACATGACCACGGAGTTCTTAAAATTCACCATGAACTTTTCCAGCTTAAACATCTCTTTCTTGGATGTGGTTATAAGTAGACTACCTAATGGTTTGTTAAACACATCCATACACAGGAAAGGGTGTTATAGGAACAATCTGCTACACAGACGAAGCATGCACCCCCGACATGTGTTTAACAACGTCCTAAAAGGACAATTCATGAGAGTATCCAGACTTAATCCAGATCAAGTGTGTTATGAAAATGGGAGACAAGAGTTGAAGGGAATGTTTCTGGAGAGGGGTTATTGTGAGGAAGAAATCTGTGAGACCATGGAGGTTGTTGATTCTCTGAGGACTAGCAGTGCTAGACCCTATTTCCTGGAACAATGTGAACAAACAAACAGTGAATTATCAACACCTCGAAATGAGTTAAGAGCTAATTTAACTTTTAGTAAGACTAACTTGGAAGTGAAAAGGGCTATGTATAAGCACTGGGACATTTTAACTTCTGATAATGGAGTGAGTGACGTCGTGGGAACAGTACCACGTGTCACATTTAAAAACCACCCCAATTTGAAAAATATATTATGTAGGCCGAGGTATGGTACCCTCAGAGTGAGAGATGAGAGTATTAATACAATGCCATGTGGCAAATGTAATCAATGCTCTTTTATTAATAAGAGTAGTACGTTCATACATCCAACAACAGGACGTACATTCTATTTTAAGACTAATACCAACTGTGCAAGTAGGAACATTGTATATGTCGCCACATGCAATTCATGCACTGCGTATTACGTAGGAAAGACTAACCGTACACTAAGAGAACGGATTAGAGAGCATGACTACCAGGTTAGAATGGGCTCTGATGTCAATGCCTTGGCAAGGCATAATAAGAAAGAAGGCACATCTCATACTTTTAAATTCTGTGTAATTCAAGAACTTACAGAAGGTGTTAGAGGAGGGGATTTGATAAATAGAACTTTGGAACACGAGACTAGGTGGATTATTAGATGGAGATCAGATATACCCCCTGGTCTCAATGACAAAGTACAAATTAAGCCCTTTCTGAAGAGTAGGAGACTGTGTAGAAAGAAACATTAGTAAGTAGATGTCTGAAATACACAGTCATACTAAAAAAAGTTAAAGGGTGGAATACTCCAACGAGGTTAAATATATTATTCGCTACATCATGTGCTAAACAATAATTGCTTATAAGAACTTTTACACATAATATTTTGTTTGCATGGTCACCCTATGGAGTCTTTGACATGATTATAGAAGAGAGTCTGTGCCCCCCTTGTTCCTTAATACGTCCTTCTAGGGCCATATAGACCATTATTAAAGCAAGTTTTTTATGTTTTGTTTCATTAAACTTCTAACATGAGCCAACATTAGTTGTATAACTCCCATGCACTAGTTCACTAGGCAGGGTGAGTTCAAGCATTCTCTTAGCATACATATGGTGGTTTGAATGTAAACGAAGTACAATGATGTTCTTCTGAGGAGGTTGTCGTTTGCAAATTTTGTCAAAAAATGGTTATTAGTAAATTTTTTAAGTCATTGTGTTTTTTAAGGCTTGTAAGGCTAAGCACTGTGGATCGAGACACTTTTGACAGTGAATGCTATCAAGCTTTGGAGTGACACCTTTGTTTTAATGTTTTAATTACGCCATACACGCATTTTTTAGCGCTAATGGATTTTTAAATGTTGTAAACGTCTACCAAGACGTAATACAAGAAATACCCTTACCCCTAGGTTGATGTTTAGATACCTTACAAAGTTGCCAGTTTTAGATGAGTAGACAAATCAATGCCTTAATAATGCTACGTGTTGGATTGTTCCCATCAACGTTTTTTAATCATGTACACATTTTTTCATGTTTTCTGGTTTATCCAGTTTCTATTTATGTGAGTGATTGTCTTTATGAGTTTTTGTGAATATTGTATATACGCTGAATTATAATGGTGTAACTGGGTATCAGTTTTGTTTGATGATCCCGGTCAGATGCCCGTTTAGGAACAGCAAATACAGTTTATTTATTTAACATGGGACATGAAGAGTGTATCACTTTAAATTTTAAAGGGGAATGGGAGTTTGTATCCAATGACGATCAATGGTGGGCTTTTTAAGAAGTGAGATTTTTATGAATGTATTAAGAGTCTGAGGAAGCCAGTCGGCGAAAGCGCTCACTCGATGTCAATAATAAAGTTATCTTTTATTCATTAACGCTGTTGTCGAGCTCTATAATTTGGATTTATCTATTTGGAATGTTTCGAAGTGAGAACTGTTTTTGATTTTCGTTTTATTGCCATCAGGGGACCACGTATATGGTGATTGGAACTGACTTTCCATTAAATATGTTGCAAGTAGGGGTTGTGTATCTGAGGCTTCCTCAGCATTCACACTCCTTTGTGAGTGAACAATAATACAAACAAATAATTTTACCTCGCTTTGAAACAACTGATTTTTTAGACTTACAGTTACTGTGAGAATTTTTTTTTCTCTGATAGCAGTAATCAGCCTGATAGATTTAAGAATTACATGTCTTAGCTGCATAAGACTGCATCCATTTTTTACACTGAAAGACAGATGCTTCCTTTATGCCTAACATAGTATTTTGTTTTTTACTGAGTCAGTCTGTTCAGCTGCTAGTGTTCTTAAATGTAAAATCAAAGAAGAAGAATTATTATTACTTCTGTTGGATGAATACAGACCATTTGTATACTCTGTGAAAAGGAAAAAGAGATCAGAAAAAAATGATGGATTGTCTGTCTCTTTTACGAAGTGAGGTGAGGCGTACCTGTAACAAAAATCTTGTCATTATTGCCTTTTGTTATGGCAAATGTGACAAAATCTTGGAGAGGCCTGACCAAACATACACTATTCACACTGCTTCAACTTTGATTGCTAATTTTAAGAATTACCAGATTAAGAGGTATGTGAGGCTGAAACCTTGACAAATCTTTACACATCTGCTAATATCACAACCCAGTGTATATAAGCAGAGCAGGTTTTGGGAAGAATGTCCATGATAACACAGAATCTTGTAACTGTCTACCATCCTAGAGCAGTAATAATAAAGTAATGTCTTTTGGCTTTCCTGGTTAGGGGGCGCCACAGCAGAACTCCGGTCCGCTAATGATTGGCAGTGGATTTTTAGGGTGCCAAGTTGCCAGCCCGACGCCCAACCTTCAAAGAAGGCACACCCATTCACACACGCACCTATCTGCATATTGTTAACGTCACTCGACCATGGGGAGGACATGCAGACTCCACACAGAAGGCGCTCCAGCCGAGAATCGAACGGGAGAACCTCTTGCTGTGAGGCGACAACGCTAACTGCTGCACCACCGCGGCCATATATAATACTGTTTGTAATTCTGTCCAATTGTTATAAATGCTGCTACAGGAATCATCAGTAATGAAGCCTGTTGTAGTTGCATGATGGTACTCAGTGTAACAAAGCTTTCCTTATTGTCTTTTATAAGGCCAATAAACATCTCCTGCTGATGTTCAATACAGTACACCATAGCTTAGGCATAATATACATACAAGATTGTCAGGTGTCATCTTCAGTTGTTCTAGTCATAAACTAAGTGAAGTTTATAGAGAACAAATAGCAGTGGTATATTAATAACAGTAACACTGCACACACACCATCATATCTTCTAGTTGCCCCTGATTTTGCTCATATATGTCCTGTCCACTGGAATTTTTTTTTGTTTATTATTATTTGCTGGTAAAAAACTAAGGATTCAGTCAATAATGTCAGACATTAGAGTTACATGCTTTCTATTGTTCCCAAAATACATGTTGATACAAAACCATTTAATATATTAACTTTTTTAAAGTGAATTACAGTTGTTGTTGTTGTTGTTGTTGTCTTTCGGCTTTTTCCCGGTACGGGGTCGCCAGAGCGTAACTCTGGTCCACTAATGATTGACAGATTTTTACGAAACACCGAGGTGCCAGCTCGACACCCAACCTTCAACGAAGGCACACCCATTTAAGCACACATGTCTTTTGAATGCTACCCAACCGCGGGGAGGACATGCAGACTCCACACAGAAGGCACTCCCAAGCCAAGCCGAGAATCGAATGGGAGAGGTTCTCCCGTTCGATTCTCGGCTTGGCTTGGGAGAGTGCCTTCTGTGTGGAGTCTGCATGTCCTCCCCACGGTTGGGTAGCATTCGAAAGACATGCGTGCATAAATGGGCATGCCTTCGTTGAAGGTTGGGCGTTGAGCTGGCACCTCGGCATTTCATAAAAATCTGCTAATATTTAAAAATTATCCCTGATTTATAGGCCTTTGTCTCCCATTATTTTTTGATATGTGTGAAATTTTTAAACAAAGAAATTGAGAGGTATGCACACTGTAACTATATACACTATTAAACTACATATATTATTAAAATGTACTACATACTTGTAGGGCTCTGCAATTCAATCTTTTCAATAGGCTGAGTGGTTGGGGGGAACTCATGGAACTACAGTCACTCCCTCAAAGAGCTGGCCAAAGCATAACTGTCGGTGGGTAAAAACTCACATAGCATAAATACATGTTCTTATTTTAGTTTATTTCTGTATATTGTTTTAATATTAAATAATATTATAATATAATAATTTAATTTAATTATTTTATTTAATAATTTATATTATATTATATTATATTATACAATATTTAATAATATTAAATAACTTGTCTGTTTGCTTGTTAACTAAGTAAATTAACTTTTTGTTCTCACATCCTTTTCAGTTACAATCCAGGTCAAGAGGACATGCATAAATGCTGCATGCATATGGGCAGTTTAGAGCAACTGATCAAGCAACATGTTTGTGATATGTGGGAAAAAAATAGACAAACTGGAGCAAACTCAACTCAGACAACAGGAAGATTATGCAAAATGCGCACAGGGAGGAACTAGGAGGGCAAGTGTGAACTCCTGGCCATGGACCTATGAAGCAGAAACGTTAACCACTGAGAATGGTTGTGCTGATTACTCTTAATTGTATTTTTCAGCTCAACATTACTGTTTCACAGGGTCTATGTTAAATCAGCGAACGTTTAAAATAGCGAACATTGATTTATCGACCCTTTAAGAGCGAAAGCTGACAATCTCAAAGACAACGGAAAAGTGATTTTTTTCCAGGGGAAACAAATCGCTGTTCCACGAAAAAAAAAAAAGTTCAAAACACAAAATGAAGGAGGAGAAGCACCAATATCTTGGAAGAAAGCTATGGTGGTTGTAATACCTAAAGATGGCAAACATCCTTCAGACCCAGCTCCATTCAGACCCATTTCAATTTTAAACTATGATTATAAAATGTTAATGTATATACTAGCTAAAAGAATGGCAAAAGTGTTGTCAAAATTATTAAATATGGATCACTGTTGTTTTGTAGAGGGGAGGCAAACATTTTACAACATCAATAGAACTATAATTATCCAGAGGGAAACAGAATATAAGAAAATGCCTCTGTTGTTGATGAGTCTTGATGCAGAGAAAGAATCTGACAGAGTAAGCTGGGATTTTAAGAGTAGGACATTGGAAGCATTTGCATTTCCTGATATGATAATAAGGTTAATTAGAAAGATATCTGAAGGATCAGAGGCAAAAAATAAAGTGGGAGAGTTCCTTTCAGATAAGCTGTGTTTGAACAGAGTAATCATGCAGGGTGTCGTCTTTCCCTTTTATTTGCTTTATATTTAGAGCCATTGGCAAAAAAAAAAAAAAAAATTAAGGAACACAGGAATACAAGGATATAATTGGTAAGGTAATCAAGAAAAGTTGGCTTTATTTGCAGATGATATTATTTTGTACCTAATAAATCCAGAAAAGGACATCTCAGTGTTGTGGAACATTCTGAGATGTTTTCAAGTTTTTTTTGAGATATAAAATGAATGCGGACAAAACAAAGGCTATAAATATTAAGTTATATACCTACACATAGCTTGGTTCAGCAATAATGATATTTATGGGGACACAATAAAATATGAAAAACTGGAAACTCTTATTTATGGATCTGGATAGTAAGATACAAGCAGTGAAAATCTTTTTACTCAGTTTAGCCTTCTGTACAGGTCAGGCATACTTTTATCAACCCAATGAGAAATTGTGGACAATAATTAATAAAGAATTGAAGGAATTTATCTGGCAGGGAAAGAGGGCAATAATTAAGTGGGATAAGCTAATCCTTCCAATAGAACAAGGTAGTTTAGGTGTATTTGATTTGAAGGGATATTTTAGAGCTACACAGTTAAGGCTCATATAGATAACGCAATCAGAAGGTTATAATTCAAAGTAGAAAGAGATGATGATGAAGCAAGGGGGAAGTTTATGAAATAGAGAGAGAGTGGGATTTTGGATGCAGATCCTTAAGGTGAATAGTAACCATACTGAATATTATATTCAAAAAGGAGCAGACAGTATTCTAAGAACTAAGCCAATATGACAATGAAGAAAGGAGGGTTTGCCAGTAGAGATGACTGTGCAAGTAGGGGTACAGGAAATAGGCAATAGGGGGTTGGAATTCACTGGAGAAACCTGGCAAAGGATGCAAGATATTGGGAGCAATAAGTCAAGCAGGAAAGGTAATAGAGTGGGATGAGACCAAGAATATTGGCACCTATGTCTCTAATGCAGACAGGTAACCTGTAAATGGTTCATCTCCCAGGCCTATGCTTACACTTATCAAGGGTGTCAGAACTTGTCAGAGATTCAGAATGCATGGCTAGGCCTAAAAAGGTCCTTGTAATTGTTAGCCTAGTAAACACCTATGAACATATAAGAATACCTTTGGATTGCAGGTTAGGGACTGCCTGCTCTACCAGGGCTTGATTTCTGAATACAGGCAAAGAAAAATGGATAGGGGAATTTTTAAGTGAAAGACCTTCTCTGGTAGTGTTTTCAGTTTAATGTAGAACAGAAGCAATGGTTAAAAGGGATAATTAGTAGGGCATATAAGAATCAATCAGAGGTGGCCTGAAAAGATTGGGAAGAGAGAATGGAAAAGCAATTTACAAGAAAACAATAGAAAGTCATATGTATGGCTCCCAAGTATGCAACCAAATCCAATAGGTTTAGGATCTTTGCTTGGAAGTGTTTGCACAGATATTTTTATACCTCAAGCAGACTTCAAAGAATTTTTCTTCAGGTTGATGGCAAATGTTGGTGGTGTGATGGAGAAGAAAGAGGTCAATGGGAACATATATTTTGGAAGCGTAATGAGTTGGTAGATTTAAAAAATTCCTTATAGAGTACTCTATCAGAAATATTGGATGATCAAATGATTCTTTTGAACTGGGATACAGGATCTGAATTACATAGACATGGTAAGGACTTATTAAGTTTAATTTTGTTGGCTGCCAAAAAAGAAAACAATTACTAGAAAATGGAAATCAAAGTCTATACCAAATGCATTTGAGGTATTGAATATTCTAAATGAGATAAAAAAATGGAAGAGGGATCTTTAGGAAAGGGAAGGAGCAAATTATGTAGAAGTAAATGGAAAATGTGGGAGTAATACATACATAATTATGTTCAGGAGGAGGAGTGAGGTTTAAGGGAAGGCAGGAATTCAGCAATTTTTTGTAATGCTGGACTGCTGATAGAGGCAAAGAAAATATATGTGATATATATTGTATTTAAATGGAAAATGTTAAAATGGTTTGTCTTCTTTTCTGTCAATGTATGTTTGCTTATGTCTTAAGTAATAATTTAATTAAAGGTGTTTAAAAATATATATATTCATTTTTATGTGCCACATCTATGCAGGGTGCTTCTTCCCCAGAGCCCCTACTTCGTTTAATTAACTCTGTGATATTGTTACTGCACCTTGGGCTGAGTGGACTTTATTTATTTATTTGACTGTTTTCTGGGATAGAGCACTGATCTCCATGGCAGACTCAGCCCAGGAATGGTGTAGTTAAGTGACTTTCTTAGAGTCACAAAATTAGGCAGTGGAGGCTGAGGGAATCAAACCTTGCACAATCGGACCACAGGAAACAGCTCACTAACAGCTCCTTCTTCCTCTAAGCCAACTGACAGACAAAAGAAAAGTTGAAACTGCCTTGTGTGAGGATGAACTTATGACCTTCAGATTATGAGACTGACATGCAACCTACTGTGCTAACAAGTCCTTTTACTTAATAAATCATAATGCCTTGATGATGTGTGTTTATATTGAAGCAACACTCAACATCTAGGCAAGTTGTATACACTCAGATGTGATAATTAGTAGCAGTTTCACTATTGTGCTTGTGATAAAAGCAGAAAGTAGCATCTCAGATTATATATAGCACAACATGTACCCTTATTATATGGCCCTTACTATTGTCCTGATGCATAAACCTTCTCACAATAGATCTTGCAGAACTCCACCTTCTCCTCTAAAATAATATCCAAGTTCTTCTTAAGTTAAACTACTAACCTAGTAACCCTTGGTGGCATATAAGTCAGGATCTTGACTTAAACTGCTTTTTTTGAACTAAGAACAGTTGTGCAGTCAATTAATATGAAAAGGTAATACCAGTACCTGGAAGGCTACAATTAATTACTTATCTTGAGTCAGAGCCCTTGGTACCAGCAGTACACAGTTTATGGCATTTTTATACATTTCGGTCTGTGTTTTAACCTCTTTTCTGTCCTTTTCTACTCATGCTGACTTAATCTATAACAGACTTGGAGCTAGAGTTATGAACCTACATCAGCAGATCAGTGGAACATTGTATTACATGGATTATAGATACCAATGATCATTTTGGATAGTATACCTAGTACTTATGAAATGAATAATGCTGCTGATGTTCCCATAATGGATCACTTGTTATTCTAGGAAAACCACTAGAAAGCTGCATTCTGAACCACTTTTTATACACCGCATATTGAAGTAGTTCAGGAAACTGCCACAGACTTTATTTTATTTTTATTTATCTTTTCTTTGTTTTGATCTCCATGCTAACCATCTAGACCTGGCCTTCCAGCTGTTTACTGGATCTATTCATTTCCCTAGGTGAGAGCACCTCAGCATATTCACTCCCAGAGGTGAAATTTGAGTTGGCCTAGAGTGGGAGGCATCATCACTGGGCTGGAGATTGGGATTTTTGCACTTCAGCTCTAACCTCCCCTGAACATGCATAATCATGCTGAAATGGCTGGCATATGATGGGCCTTCATGATGTATATCCAAGACTCTTCATGCAGTATAGTCAGCTGACTCTTCCCTCTTGTTGAGTGCACTCACCATGTGAGTCCCGTTCTCCATCTGGACTTCAACAGCAGAAAGTGCACATAAACATGTGCTTCCCATATTCTTCCATGAAAAGAAGTATGCAGTGTGAACCTCATTATTCCTGTCCCCTCATTGTGGCTATACCTGGTGCCTAAGTTGCTATTTCAATTCCTGTTACCTTGGTCATAGTCAGGGTTGTATCCCTTTACTCTTGCTCAAGTAGCTAATTTTGCATGGCTCTGTGGTTGTAGAGGTAGTGAGCAGAACAATTCATGTTTTATATAAGCACAGCCCTAGCACATTGCAAGCTTACAGCCAGCACCTTGGGAAGGATGAGTGGATAGAGTCATTTTCCTTATCCCACTTACTGCTCATCTGCTCCTTACTGCACCCACCTTCAGGTGTGGTGGTGTGCTTCCGCTGTAGTACACCAACCAGCCCTATCATAGGTGTGACACAAAGCCATGGCCTACAGTGTAGTCTACAGCAAGCCATCCACTGTAAATGTGAATTTTGGGAAGACAATTTAGCATAGACAGAGGAGGTATCCGCAAACCCCCTATGGAATGTTGTCCCTTCACAATGGTGACTGGTGCAGAGTCCATCTGGCCAGATTCAAATATTTTATGCATTGTAATTGGCCATATTTTAAACTTCATAAAGTGCAAACCTTTTCAGCTGACATAAACTGTTCATGAATCATATCATCTTCTCATCCGAAAACACCCTGTAATACATATCCTTTATTTTCTGAAGCTTATACTGTATCTGAAAAGATGTCTTTAGCCACAAGGTGGTAATTCCTTCATTCAGTCGTCATTGTGTTCTCCATTAACACCTTTAATATGCTTTCAGACTCTTTTCAGTGGAGTCATCTTGAGCACCAGAATAACATGTCTCCATGAGCCAGCCAGCTGATTGTTACAGAAATGCTTAACCTCCTGAGCTGTAAATTAGTCTCCTGTATATTTTCTTTATATAACTAAAATGTCCTAATGGGACAGCTAGAGACTGTAGGCTGAATTCAGTGAATCTTAATGATGAATCCTCTTCTCCAGAGGAAAAATGAGAACAAAGGCAGTTTTTTCCAAAAAAAAAAAAAATTTTTATTACTCTATGGATGATCACTTGTATAGATCTTCAGAAGTTACGAAGTGTTTATACAAGTTAAAGTGAGTTCTCCTTTAAGTATGTTTGGGTAGTGGGAGTGGTTAGCTGTGCAAGGCCAGAGCTCACATTTGTTTAGCTGAAACAGGTCATCATTTGGAGGGATCCTGTTGATGGGATTCCTCTAGTCTTCCTTTGCATATGAGCCCTTGACTGTCTAGACCTCTGTCCTTACCCTTACAAAGTGATTTACCTTAAAAATCAAAATTCTGAATATTTCTATTTTGGTGGAAACAAAAACGTTGGAGATGAAAACTGGTGTGACATTCTCTATAACAGTACAGTTCCTTTTATTCTTATTTTTTGCTTAACTCGTGTTAGCCATTATGTTTCATTACTCCATTTGTATGTAGTTTTTTTCAGATCACTTTCTAAAAAGCACTTTTGCATATACTTCTTCAGAGCCATTGAAAAATTAACCAGCCTGCTTTTAAGGGGCTCAAATCTTTTTTATTAAGCTTTTTCTAGTATTGAACCACAATGAGACACCTCTTGTTAATAAAGTTTCCTTCAGGTTTACCATTTGAATTGGATTTTTAAAAGTAGTGGCTGCTTTTATGGGGCATGAGTATCCAGATATTTTTCAGTGGATTGAGGTGTTCATTTAGAACACACTGAAAAAGATCTGTATTTAATATAAATTTAAATGATGTTGAAAGATCATGTTAAATAAAATTAAATAAGATATTAATATTATTAAGGTATCATGACATAATCCAACAAAACATGAGAGAAATATAGGATGAAGTGAAAATAAAATGGACTTTGATGCAACTCTAAGACAAATACACACAGAGGTTATTTTGTAGTGTTTAAGAATTATACAAGAGTATTGCACATAATAGTGACAACAGTGAAAATGGATTATGGCTAAAGAAAACATGTAACCATTAAAAAACAATAGAAACTGTGTAAGAGAAAAGTATGAAATGCAGGCATTGTTTGAACAGAGGATTTAGAGTTCTAATGGTTTGTCATAAAAGCTGTTGAGATGTAGTGCTGGACAAAAGTTTTGAGAGATTTATGTATGAGTAGCACACTGGCATTTAGTTTATAGGAGAAGCTTGCTTTCTAAGAAGGCTTTGGTGTTTGCCTCAGTGCATAACATCAGAGGGATGGCATTCCATAGTTTTGTTGCTGTTGTAGAGGATAGGCAGTTGCCAAAATGTTTGTTGGATTTATGTATGAATATGTGATGTTGACTTTGTGACCAAATGTTGCACAAAATGAATGATGATGGGACATTGATTCCGCGGTGGTACAGCGGTAGCGTTGTTACCTCACAGCAAGAGGTTCTCCCGTTCAATTCTCGGCTTGGCTTGGGAGAGCCTTCTGTGTGTAGTCTGCTTGTCCTCCCCGTGGTTGGGTAGTGTTCGAAAGACATGCATGCGTAAATGGGCGTGCCTTCATTGAAGGTTGGGTGTCGAGCTGGCACCTCGGTGTTTGGTAAAAATATAATGCCAATCATTAGCGGACCGGAGTTCTGCTGTGGCTACCCCTTACCGAGAAAAAGCCAAAAGACAAACAAACATAACGAATGTTACATATTATTTTAGTTGATTTAGTAATACAGTGCATTGTAGATCCACTCACTCTAGTTCAGTCAGTGCTATGCAGTGGTGGGTTTCTTAGCAGCAAATTTGGCTACTTTGTTATAAGTACTTTGTTTCTTTAAAGTGGCTTTGGTTAAGTCTGTGAGGGAAAAAAAGAGTTACATAGAAGAGTTGGAAGTAATAGTGTTTCTATTGGAGTTATTCATGACAGATCATTAAGATAATGTTAAGCTTTATAAAATATACATTGTTTCTTGTTTATGGAAACTACATATTTGATATGGCAGTTGAACTTCAAAGTGGTGGTCTGCAATAATTTCTAAGAGCTTTGTGCGAGTAATAAATTTCTGTAGGAGTGTTAAGAGATTTTATAGAGGCAGTAGTTATTGTGGACCAAGTAGATTTGGAGCTAAAAAGCATAATTTTTTAGCATTCAGTAAAATGTGAAAGTCATTTACCTACTTTTCTAAGGAATAGAAAGCTTCATGTGTGAGTAGTTGCAGTTTATCAGTGATTTCTGCAAATGAAATGAATGTTGAATCATCTGCATATTACAGTGGTTCCCAAACTTTTTCACTTCTCGGCTCCCTTGCTGAATTCAGGTTTTCCTAAGGTGTCCCCCCCCCCCCCCCCCGTGCGGCATACATAAACTGCATATTTCATTTATTTATTTGTTTGTTTGTTTGTTTATTTGACATTTGTTTAACGAGACTGCCCGACTGGACTAGGAGACCTGGGGAGAAAAGCTCAAAAGTACAATAAAAAGAAAATTACAAAAAAAGTGTACATTCTGCTTAACAGCATAACACTGATCTACTATGGTTGAGAAGTAAGCAAACCTACTGGCATCCTTATTAACTTTAAGTTTATAAGAACAATATTTAAAATCTGTCCCTATTATTTGGCTATGTCCAGCATACCTCACAACTGTATAGATTTTTGCCTCATATTTTTGGCCTTTTTCTCATAAAATTGTTTTCTGGCAAATCACTGGCAGATCATTGAGGTTGAAGTCAGAAAATAATGACAGACAGTTGAGTTTCATACTTCATACCCTTCAGAAAATTCATGCTAATGCAAAACCTGCATTTTTATCAACTTTATAAGTTTGTGAGAGCAGTACTTAAGTGTCCCTATTTTATGCCTTTGTACCTCCACTATTTTTGGCTTTTTGTTCAGATTTCTTGATCAAAGAGGGTGAGAGGTATGTGTCCAGTGGTATGGTCCAGACTTACACAGACCTCATTGCTGCTGCTGCCAGGGATCACTCTCACTCTTCACTCTCTCCCCCCGTGATACACACACACACACACACACACACACACACACACACACACACACACACACACACACACACACACACACAGTCTCTTTTGCATTCATGCACATATTCACTCACACACTTCACTCTCATTCTTTTCCGATCTCTCACACACAGTCACTCACTCATTCAAACCTGCATTCACTCACACGTCACTCTTACTCTCCCAATCACACACACACACACACACACATGCACACACACACACACACACACACACACACACACACACACACACACACACACACACACACACACACACACACACACACACACACACACAGTCACTTCCTCATTCATACCTGCATTCATTCACACATCGCTCTCACTGTCTGTCACACCCACACGCCACACACCCACTTGCGCATTCATTCATACATAGCTCTCACTCTTCCCATCTCACACATAAACAGACACAGCCACTTTCTCGTTCATACCTGCATTCATTCACACACATCCACTTCCTCATTCATACCTGCATTCACTCACACATCGCTCTCACTCTCCCGATCTCACACACAAACACACACACACAAACACACACACGCGCACACACACACGCGCACACACACACAGGCACACACACACAGGCACACACACAGGCACACACACACACACACACACACACACACACACACACACACACACACTTCCTCATTCATACCTGCATTCACTCACACATCGCTCTCTCTCTCTCTCTCTCTCTCTCTCCTGATCTTACACACACACACACACACACACACACACACACACACACACACACACACACACACACACACACACTTCTTCATTCATTCCTGCATTCACTCATACACTGTTCTCACTCTCCTGATCTCTCTCACAGACACAGACTCTTTTGCTTTCATGCACGCATTCACTCACACGCAGACAGGCACACACACACTCATACAGGCATTCACTTACCTGATGGCCCGATTCCAAGTGCTCCACAGCCCCGTACTGGTCCGCGGCCTGGTGGTTGGGGACCACTGCTGTACTTGATGCCAGTTCTGCTAAAAAGCTACAGTGTAGGTCTAGACTTTATTTTATTTTATTTATTTATTTATTTTATTTAAATTGTTGACCGGGAGTGTCCGACTGACCGTAGGTCCATTTTCAGCGAAGCTGGAACAACAGGAACCAAACCAAATAACGAAAAACAACAGGAACAAGTTCCACCAGGATTTATTAAAACAAGAAAATCTCTTTCTCTGACGTCTCGGCCAAAGCCTTCAAGGAGAATGAAACACTTACATAAAACAGCAGTTTATATATACCAGCAAAGTAGGTTAATTAAACAGTTAATCAATTAAAACAACAATTCAACAGGCTAATACTCTCCAGTTGAGCCCTTCATTTAGCCCAAAAGGAAACATAGTTTTGAACTTTAAAATACATACAGCTTCTTTATGCACTAACACAGTTTTAACATCAGTATTATTAAACATAGAGACACAAACTTGTTCTAAAACAGTTCCTTTTAAACCATCAATACATTTATTATGAGCTTCTAAAAAATGTTTTGCAACTGGGCTGTCTTCTTTCCCATTTTTGATGTCTCTTAAATGCTCTAACAATCTTACTTTAAAAGCCCTCTTCGTTTCACCAATGTAAAACTTGTTACAGGGGCATTGTAGAGCATAAATGACACCCACAGAATTACAACTAAATACACCCCGACTATCAAATTTAACCTTATTAATAAAGTTAAAGTTGGATACAATATGTTTGCAAACTTTACATTTCCCACAGGGAAAAGTCCCAACTTTAACAGGTTCCATATACATTCTTGGTAAGGGCATCATAATCTTGGATTTTACAAGAAAATTTTTTATATTCTTTCCCTTACGATAGGAAAACTTCATATTTACATCAAGCCATTGTTGAACATTCCTAAGGGAACTAAAATAAAACCAAAATTGGCTAACAATGTCAAGAAAATGTTTAGTAAAACATCCATAAGTAGTAACAAAAATAGATATTTTCCCTAGTAAGGTTTATATTATCATGTTTTATCCTACTACCAGTACTCTGATAAATAGATACTTCCTGTCTAGGTTTAATCCCTGCACACAATCTTACAAAACTTTTATTCAAAATGTTCTTACCATAACCTCGAGTAGAAAAAGATTCCACTAAGAGGCACATTTCTTTATGGAAGATATCAGATCTATTACATAACCTAAAAGTCCGTAACATTTCACCATACGGTAAAGCCTCAATTACATGAAGGGGATGCCCACTGTTACCATGTAAGTACTGACAAGTACCTTCAAATTTTTTGTAGGGTGAAGTTATAATGTTCTCTCCATCTGATATGTCTAATACTACATCCAAGAAGGGAATAATATGTCCAATATTTAAGCCATCAAATTGGATATGGTATTTATTGACATTAATTTTATTAAAAAATTCAATGATTTCATCTCTGTCACTATCCACCAAAAAAATTAAATCATCTACGTACCTAAAATAACAGATGACATTTTCTTGAAAAAATCTTTGTTTATAAATCACATTGGTTTCAAAAAAACCCATAAAAAGGTTTGCATACATGGGGGCAAATGAAGCCCCCATTGCTGTGCCTTGTAACTGATGGTATAACACATTATTAAACTCAAAAAAATTATGTGTTAAACAAAAATAAACCATTTCTATCACATATTCTTATGCAGGTGAATTTCCTAAGAAAAATCTTAAAGCTTCCAAGCCAAATTCATGTCTAATGCTTGTATACAAGCTTTTTACATCAATGCTGACCCATATCATATCCCGACTTATCTTAACATTTTTTACCTTGTTAAGAAAATCAAAAACATCACTTATATAAGAAGACAATTTAGTAACATGAGGGGACAAAAAATGGTGTAAAAAGACACCTAAATTGTGTAAAAAATACTCTGACCCTGATACTATAGGCCTACCAGGAGGTTTGTGCAAATTCTTATGAATTTTGGGCAGGCAATAAAATAACGCCATTTTGGAACCTCTCACTTGAAACTTTTTCTAACATCTGACTGACAGAAATAACCTAATCTTAGTCCCTTATTAATCAACTCCATATATTCATCAACAGCTGTAAAAAAGATTTTAGGTTCTACAACCTCATAAGTGTGAATATCACAAAGGTGCTTCATACACATATCCAGATAATCAGAAAGACTCATGACTACCAGTTTATTACCCTTGTCAGAAGGCTTGAAAACAATATCATGCTTTTTACTTAATGTTAACAAAGCCTTCCATTCCTGACTAGACATATTATAAACTATATTGGACCTGTTGTTCATAAATTCTTTATATGCTGACTCAGAAAAATAATTCACCAGATTAACAAATTGACATACATCCCCATTCAAACTTTCAGGCATGAAAGTACTATGAGAAGGAACATTCGACGTGTCAAACATAAAATATGCATTATTTTCATTTTCAGAAGCACATGAGTAGAAACTATCTGTAGAGCTTTTCAGCGAAGGCCCAGGGAGAAAAGCTCCACAGTTAAAATAAACAGACAGTAGTTACATTGGATTACATAGTGATTAACAATTTAACATAGCAATTACTTACAACATATTTACAGATGAAGAACATAGTACATCAGTAGACAACTAGAATCTTTATCTGTGAAGTACATAACAGACATTAACAAATGTTACAATGAGAAGTTCCTGCTGTATAATAAGTACTAGGCTTATGAGCATCTGAGCTTGCTATAATCAAGGTAGTTAGTGGAGTGGAAAGAAAGGTAGTGGTTGGATGGGGTGGATGATATTAGAGTGGGAGTTGCAAGGGCATAGCCAGCATGTTTTTAGGTGCACTTTTAGTAAAGTTTTGAAGTGGGTGCATGATGGTACGGAGGTAATTGTGGGTGGGAGTGAGTTCCATAATTTGGTTATGGCACAAGAGAATAGTGCTTCACCACCAGCAGAGTTATTGGCTTTAGTGATCTGCAAGTGATTTTTGTTGTTGGATCTTAGAGGTCTGGTGGTGCGATAGGGTTGGAGTAGATTCTGGAGGGATGGGACATTTAGTGGATGATTTACTAGTTTGTGTGCGAGTGAGAGTCGATACCACTGAAGGAGGTGAGGGAGTTCAAGCCAGCCCAGTTCAGCAAGTGAGAGACAATGATGACTACGGTAGGATGCCCCTGTGGCGAATTTGGCGATTTTGTTGTAGCAGGTCTCTAGCTTGTTTAGATCGCATTGCCTTAGGTTGGTATATATTGGAGAGGCATAAAGTAGGGTGGAGATAAGGTGGGAATTTGCTATTGAAATCTTTGCTGCTTTGGTGAGAAATTGCTTATTTCTGTATAATGCTCCTAGTTTTTTGTGGACTTTTTTATGGTCATGGATATGTGAATGTCAAATTTTAGTTTGTCTATTTCCACTCCTAGCAATTTGGTGTGTTCAGTTGGGTATATAGTGGTGTTGTCTTTTGCTGTGATGTTAAAGTGAGAGTTGTTTTGAATATGTTTGGTGGATTGGAAGATGAGTAGTTTAGTTTTGTTTGGGTTGAGTATTAATTGGGCATCGGATAACCATGTTTCAACAGAGGAAAAGGCTTCATGTGTGACTTTTTGCAGTTTTGGTAGGGACTGGGCTGAGCAGATGATGGTTGAGTCATCTGCGTATTGTATGAGTGTACCATGTTTGGTGGCAGAGGCTAGATTATTGGTGTAAACAGAGAAGAGTAGGGGTCCAAGGATGGATCCTTGGGGAACCCCTATGGAGACAGTTTAAAAAAACTGTTTGACCATTGACTGCATGGTGACAACATATGCTTAAGATGCATTGAAGTACATTGACATACATTTAAGTCTAGACTTAGTTTGCCACAAACTAATAAGCTTAGCTGGAAAATAAATCACAAACTGTTCGCGGTTTATTTTGCAGCTAAGCTTATTAGGTCACAGCTCCCCTGTGAGGAAGCAGTGGTGCACACTTTGGGAAACCTTGGCATATTGTACTAATACAGAGTTTCCAGCTGCTTTGACACATTGTTGATGAATATATTCACTAGAAGTTGGCCTAATATGGATCCCTGTGGTACATCAATTCTGGCAAGTCAATAAATAGATCAGGTATCCTGCCAGGAGTCACACTGTGAATGATTTTATGTATTCAGCTCAGCAAAACATTCCAGCACCATGCAGTCAATGGTCAAACAGTGTTTTTAATCAAATAAATGGCTGCATACATTCTAAACAGACCCATGTTTCACAAGAAGCTTTATCAACATTGATAGAGCTTCTAGCAAAATTCAGGTCTGCTGTGAATGCTTTCTTGAGTTGCATGTGTAACTTCAATGCATCTTAAGCATATGTTGTTTGTGCATCCTATCTTGCGTACTGCCCAGATATTCGCCTCACATTTTCAGTCTTTCCTTCATAAAATCGTTGGTTTTCTGGCAAATCTGTAAGGACTGAAGTCACTAAAAAAATGGCATACATTTAAGTCTCGGACTTCATATCCTTCAGAAAATGCAAGCTAGTACAAATTCTGTTATTTTAACAGCTTGCTCTTATCAACTTAGAAATATTTAAAATCTGCTCTATTTTTGGGTCTTTGTCCTCCAATTATTTTAGGCTTTGTCCAGATTTCTTGCACTGTGTGTGTGTGTGTGTGTGTGTGTGTGTGTGTGTGTGTGTGTGTATATATATATATATATTGTGTGTGTGTGTGTGTAGTACTTAAATATAATATAGAGGAACACGACTGAGTCATTGTTTACTATGTGTTTGAGTCATGGATGCCAAGAAACTCACCTCTCAAGCTAAGCTCAAGAGGTGTGTTTCTTGGCATCCATGTCTCGAATACACAATAAAAAGTTATGATCAGCAACCCGACCATAATTCTTTGTAGTGCGTGGAGCTTTATCTGTTCCATGTACTACTAGTTACAGAAAAAAAAATGCTAAGAGTTTTGATGGCTTTCAAAGCCATAAAATACTTGGGGGGAGGCCTTTTGTCAGAAAGGCAGTGTAATGCTTTCCGTTACATTTACACTCATCTTTCCTGGCTCTCAGTGGTCCAAATTTTTGAAGAATGGACAGATTTATGCCTCATTTATTTGGTCTGTTCCTCATACAGTCTGTTGGTGAAAAATCAGTGAGGATTAAAGTCAATGAATAGTGACATACATTTGAGTTTCAGAGTTTGTACCTTTCAGGAAAAAAAAACTTCCAGCGAACACAGCCTGTTATTCTACCTACTTTCTAAGTTTGTAGGAGGAAGGAGCATGTTATCCCTTTGGACACCAGTACTACTGCTATCATTTGCACTGGCAAATTTAACTGCCTAGCACTAGACCTGACCTTAACAACTTAGGCAGAGGCTGCTTAACAGTTATTAAAGTTGTGTTTTGTGCCACTTTAATGCTTAACTGATATGTCTTTTTCTGAATTTCAGAGTGTAATCACAGTGTTGCATGGTACATCCGCAGTGGTGCAGCGGTAGCATTGTTGCCTCACAGCAAGAGGTTCTCCCATTCGATTCTCGGCTGGAGTGCAGGGAGTGCCTAGTGTGTGGAGTCTGCATGTCTTCCCCGATGGTTGGGTGGGCGTTCGAAAGACATGCATAAATGGGCGTGCCTTCGTTGAAGGTTGAACGTCGAGCTGGCACCTCTTTGTTCGTGAAAATCTACTGCCAATCATTAGTGGACCGGAGTTCCGCTGTGGCGACCCCATCTGGGAAAAGCCGAAAGACAACAACAATTACAATGTTGCATGCACTATATATATATATATATATATATATATATATATATATATATATATATATATATATATATATTTATACATATATAGGTCTGCTTTCATTCACTGAAAAAACATTTCACTGAATTTCAGTTCACTCACACCAAATCGCTGAAAGCTCAAATCACTGAAAACTCATTTCACCGCATCTCATTTCACTGAATGCAGAGTACTGTAAGGCAAATAAAATGGATATGCCTCTTTTCTCCACTGTAGTGCAATCCTGGAGTTAGTGCATATAGTTAAGGGGGTGCAGGGGGGGCACAGCCCCCCCACCTAGTTTATTGTTAGCTTTCAGTGAAATGAGATTGATAAATATAAAAGCCCCACACATATAACCACTAGTCTCAATAGCCTCATATACAAAGCTATGGAGTGCATTATCTCAGACTTCATTAATCTGGACATTGAAAATCAATCAACCCTGGACCCTCATCAATTTGTGTTTATCAAAGGAAGACGCTGACTCTTCAACCACATTAATTTCTTTGAAAAAGTAACTGAAACAGTTGATAGTGGCTATGCATTGCGTATAGCATATCTAGACCTGGTCAAGGCCTTTGACACTATTCCCCATGCAAACATTATTGATAGATTTGTAAATCTTAATATAAATCCTTATATCGTGTGATGGATAGTTAACTGGTTGGTGCCACTTCTGAAAGCAAAACCATTACTGGTGGTATTCCACATGGTTCAATTCTGGGCATTCTCCTGTTTGACATATATTTCTCAGACCTTCAGGCCAACACTTCTAACCTATGGTTAACTAAGTTTACAGATGACTGTAAACTGAGTTGACTCACAATTGCTCCAACATGCCTTAGACCATGTTAATGACAGGTACAAGAAAAATGGTCTCAAATTAAATGTAAAAAAATGTAGTATAGTTCATTTTTGTAAACAAAATAATTTTGCCTATCTAATTTCCAAAGGCATCTCCACTACATCCAAAGAAGTCTTAATTTCCCTTTAGTCATATCTTATCAGATCCATTATTGTATATAATGCATTTTTGTCATGTATTTATCTGAACATATAACCCAGCTTGAGAGACCTCAGAGATTCATAACTCAAAGATCAGTGGCCTCAAAAATCTTAGTCATTAGGAGAGTCTAATATCCCTTTCTCTGTACTTAGTCTCTTACAGAATCCTCCATGGAGATACATCTAGCCTTTCCTGCCATGAAAGATCCAGCCATATTTGATATCCTATTCCTTCACAGAACTAATGGTACATCAAATACTTGTTTAAAGGAGCTAAACCTTCATCAGCAGATGAATAAGACACTTTGGCATGATAGATTCATATCCCAACATACCTCTCACCTCTGGAACAAACTTCACTACATGTCAAGCAGAGTAGCACCATTATCACCTTCGAGGTAAACCTAGAGTCTCTCCTGTTCTATCCTGCCCTGCCCTGCCCTCCTTATGGCCTTGAAATGATCTGCAGACAGATTGCTTAGTACTTAACCTATAAACGTAATTGTTTGCTTTCCAGTCATTACATTATGTTAGGCAATTTTTTTTTTATTTCTCATTCAAAACTAATAAGACAATTTAGTGGTTGATGCCAGAATACAAAATCTTCAGTTGTAGTCATTCCTTTCATCAAGATGTGTTACACTAAGGTTCCATTTCTGTAACAATACATAACCCATCCTGAGGTTGTGTGACATCAGAAAATGTTATATTACATAAGGGGGTGCAAAGGGCTTTGTTTGCTCCATGGGGCTAGAGGGTGTGAGTTGTTTGTCCCCTTTTCATTCAGGTCTTATTTTTTTTTTTAATAACTCATTTCACCAAAAATGGATGTCACTGTAATGGATGTTCTTGAAACGTACTATGTTTTCATAGCCGATCTGTGGTCCCATATAAGAAAATGTTGCTATTTTGTTATGTCATCTTCATCAATTTCTAGTAATGTATTTAGACTTGGTTTTACTGATGGCATGAACTGATAAATAAGGAAAAATAAATGTTTTTATTGAAGTGATATCTGTGGGACCTCTGCCTTAACTTTACTGGATGAGGAAAATTACTTTTCAGAGTCCTAACTGTTCAACTCCTGTTAGTAAGTAAGTTTGTGAACTACATGAAATGACCTTCAGAAAGCTCAATTGATTTAAGTACAGTGACATGATTAGAAACTGTTGATTATAGTGAATGGTTGATTAGGTCTATGAATATACCAGTCACTACCAATCAGTACATTTTGGTTCATATGATT